>NC_092815.1:102398031-102515531 GCF_023375885.2 Dermacentor andersoni
AGAGCGTTTTCACGAGGCAAGCATGCACGCATATTATACATATATATATATAAACGAGAAGGAAGGGGGTTAACCGAGGGGCCCGATTTTTATTAGTCATATCATAAGAAGCCAACAAACACTGACACCAAGGACAACATAGGGGAAATTACTTGCGCTTAATAAATGGAATAATGAAACGATAAATTAATGGAAATTAAAGTGGATGAATAAACAACTTGCCGCAGGTGGGAACCGAACCCACAACCTGCGCATTTCGCGTGCGATGCTCTACCAATTGAGCTACCGCGGCGCTGTTTCCCCATCCACTTTCTTGGCTATTTATGTGTACTAGTAGAGCCCTGGGAGTGTTAGCCAGCGCCACCACTCACAGACCTTGGCGGCGGACGTGGAACGTCCTTTTTGCCGCAGGCGTCACGAGAACGTGATTGTTGATGTCTGATGAATGTTGATGTTGAAATATATATATATATATCCCACCGCGCTGCAATTATACGAAGCACGTTTTCACAGAGTCCCTGCAAAATGCCGATTATTGGGGCGGCCGCGGCAGTTTGCGGAACGTATACGTACACTGTGCACGCGGAGTACGCACTGCATGCCGCCATCGACCGCCTTTTATACGATCCGCGGCACACAGGTCGCTCGGAGAGCCACAGAGGCATGTCGCGCCTGCAGGATGTCTGGCGCATGCCTTGAATAAGAAATAAGCCTGCAGCTGCACCACTCTCGATCGGATCTGAGCGCGCGCAATAACGAGGAAAAAAACCGCGTACGCGAACCGTTTCATTCGGTTTTTCAGAGACATAAAAGGCCTCGACATAATGCTCGCTATTCGTGTGTTTCCCCAGGTCGTTAACGTACCGAGCTTTCAAGCCGTGCGTATACAGTATCTTCCGTCGTACAAATTCCATTCTCGTAATGACTTTTCTTTCTTTTCTTCTTTTTGTGATAGACGGAAGCGCACACTTTCCATTTAGCTCCTCGAGCATATTATGCGAATTGGCCAAAAGAGAACAGTTTCAAAAAAGTAAAGCGCGACGTTTACAATCCTGAAGCACCGCTGAAAAACCCCGAATCTGCCCTAAAGTACAAGGCAGATTCACACACCGGCAATTTGTTACAGCGAGTTCTCTCTCTAGAAATAATGAAACAATTTTCATTCAAACCATCTCGCCCCTTGCCTGATAATAAAATTGCTGCAATTCCCGTACAACTGAAAAGGAGTATACTCCTTTTCCGGACATTGGCCACAGCCGCAAGCTTCCTCTCAGCAGTTCTCTAAAAGTTCGCATCGTCCAGCCAAGCTTTCTTCCTTTGCTACAAGGACGCTTTCGACGTGACGGAGGAAAGCTCGAGTGCCATATGCGCCCACACCAGCGGTGCATTTGGTGCAGGGCCTAAATGGATTCTACGCTGACTCCTGAATTCAATCACGGTTACAAAAAGAAAAAAAAAGAGAGGAAGAGCAGAAAAGCTTTCCGTTTGAATTGCGCCACATCAATATTGAAAGTGGGCGCTGAGCGAGCAAATGGAATATAGAAAAATGGCTGAATCGTGGTAGTACGGAAGCACTAAGCAAGGGAAGACAGCAGAACGCACAAAAGACGAGACATGTTCTTTTTTTTTTATGCGAATCTTTCTTTGGCTTTTTCGATCATGCTTTGCGTGGACGGCTAGCTGGCCGAGTAAACTGGGCAGATCCAGGAGACAGTGTAATCAAAGGTGATGACTTGGTGGGCGGATCTTGATACCGTAGCACTGTGTCCTCGTTAGCGATTTTAACACGGGTCGATCTTGGGGGCAGTGCAACGTCACAGAACTCACACGTTTCATAGCCTTAAACACCGAACTAGTCAATCAGATCATACCGTTCTTAACGATGCATTCTCACACTTCTGCTCACAGTGTAACACCTGGAAGACGAGCATAAAAAACCATTTCAATGACATTCACTCCTTCCGTTTTCTCGTACGCTTTTCGCAACTTTTCGCCTGCAACTGACATATGATGTTATCGCTAGCCCGAGATGGATTGAAGTATGTAAAAATAAATAAATAAATAAATAAATAAATAAATAAATAAATAAATAAATAAATAAGTGGGTAGCGGCGCGATTATCGTCTCCAGAGCCGGAGAAGAAGAACCACGTTTATGCAGCGATGCCGCACCGTCATAAAATAATAATGATAATGAAAAAGAAACGCTGCAATGTTGAGCAGTTCTTACTCGCACTAGCAGTTTTTCACACTTAGGTTGCCCATATCTCTCGCCGTCTCAAACGTGCGCTGCAGAGTCAGCGCCTCAGGGGGACCCGCTGTGAGGCCAATTGGCGAAACACTACCGCGGAAGAAGCGAAGAAAGCGGAAAGCAAACAGACGCTCGTGTTCGTCGTCCTTCGCGTGTGCCTCTCCCTCTCTTTTATCGCACTCCGGTCCCATCCCCCCTCGCACGGTGAGCAAAGCCCACGGCGGCCACCCATTAAGCGCCGGGCGGGCCGGTCCCCCATCACGCAGCTGCAGGAATGCATCAGCCACCGGCCGCTGGTCTCCTCTTCTTCCAGTCGACAAAACAATGCGCCAGGCTCGCCGAAGGCGCCAACGAAAACGGCGAGCGGCGATGCAACTTTCAGCAGCCCCGGCGTCATGCCGGCGGTGCCCCGCAGCAGAAGCAGCAGCAGCAGCCCATCTCCTAAGCAGCGCCGCCCGTCCGCAGCAGGTGTGGCGGTGCGCTGGCGCAGCGCTATTACGGTGATGCGGCGTCGGCGGCGGCGGAGGACGACGGGGTGGAAGGAGGCAACAGGAGAGCGCCGCGCGAGAGCAGGCGCTCACAGCGAGGTGCGATAGGCGCGGAGGGCGCGCCGTCCACGAGACGGAAAAGCCAGAGAGGAAAAACCGAGGCGGGACTAAACTAAAAGGTGTTGCGTCCGTCAGCGGCCACAGCCCCGTCACCGAGGGACATCAATAGGTAAGAAAGCCGGCGAAAAACCGCCCCACTTGGGAGAGCGCCAAGAAAACAAGAAAAAAAGGCTTTCCCACAATGCTTCCATGTACTGCGGCGAACCTACTTTCGCAGGAGACGCGCAGATAAAATAGCTCTCGATTTTCCCAGAAGACGCCGGCCGCGCCAACGACGACGTTAAAGCGCATAAGCATGAGGACAACGGTAAAAGCTAGAGGAAAGAAGAAAAAAAAAGCGATAAACGAAGTGCGAAAGAAAAAAGCCCAGAAGAAAAGGAAGAATACTAAGGGTGTACAGCGGGTACATAGCGGCGGCGACAGTAAACATATACGGGGAGGTTGTCCGGCGATCGTTGCATTGACGCTGGGGCTGTCAGATGCAGATAACGGGGCTGCCGCTTTTCCGTGGCCACCCCTCGTCGGCCACTGTCGTCACAGCGACAGCGGTCGCGGGCAATGGGCGATCGGCCCTTCTCCGCATCGAAAATTGCGATGCAGCGGAGTGAGGAAAATGGGCTAGTTATTCAACAAAGCTTCCGATTTGCTCTCGCTTCGGTCTTCCGGCTCCGTGTGTATTATATATATACTAAGATCACTGTTTGAACGCAGCATCTGCTGGCGCCATCCATTCATTTCTGCTCGAAAAAAAGAAGCACGCAAGGCGTTGCAATTACAAAAGGGAATAACAAAGTACAGTAGCCGACGCAAAAGTAATGGTCATCATCAATTTGTTCACGGAGAGACGGAAAATGGTTACCAAAACAGTGAATTGATTCGGGATTTCACTCCCCGCCCAGCCCAACTAGTACACTTACATCGCATGCAAATGCGGCTACCACACGACGCAGACCGACTCTGATGCAAGTGCTATGTGACGGCTGAGGATAGCGGCATAATTTGGACATTCAAAGGTGCGTGTAGTCGAGCGTATAGTCGAGCTTATTTCGCACTACTTCCCTACTGATGAACACGAACCGCACGAAGAGGCAACATGGAAAACCACATGAAAGTTTGAGTAAGTACAAGTGAAATGTAAATGAAGAAACTACGCTGTTATACTCTAATCGATTTACGGCCACACTCTAAGGCAGCAGAGCCTAAAACAGAACAATGCACATGGAAGGCTAGGTAGGCGAATTGCCTGAATAATGTAAAGGTAACCCGGCGCAGTGTCCAATTTTCTCATAACGACCACAACTACCTGTATATCTAGGTCGACTAAACTCCATGGCTGATTGGGCCCTCTCTGTAAAGCAAGAACGTCCTCGTGCTACAAGAAACGATGTCTCCATCGATTTGCAAATGAATCGTCAAGCACTGGAAAAGGGCAGAAATGAAAAGCGAAATGAAAGAAACAACAGGAGCAGGACAAGACAGGCGGATAAGTTAACGGCGATATCATAGTGTCGCCAAGAACTGCGAAGCGTGGGGCCACTCGGCCCACTCAAACACCGAGGGTTTACGTAATGGCCCACGCTATTGAATAAACCCACGGCGTGTGGAAGGCTTCGCAGTCACGATCGTCCAGAAGGCAGAGCAGGCCGATATATATATATATATATATATATATATATATATATATATATATATATATATATACACACGGCGGGAATGACCAGGATGGAGGGGGGGGGGGGGGAGAAGTTCGCATTGCCTAATCGAGTCCCAAATGATAAAGAGTGAAAGGGTGCGTGCGTACTCACCATCGGGCCTGTACTGAACCACCATGGTGACCGTGTGACCGGCCCCCTTGAGGGCAGCCGCCGCCTGCTCGTGCGTCGCGTGCCGTAGGTCTACGCCGTTCACCTGCGGAGATGAGGATGAGAGAGAGAGAGAGAAAGAGGAGTTGCAGCGTCGGCTATTCCACCCGGGTTCGACCCGACCCGGAGCAGATTCTGCGACGACAGCACGTTTGTAAGCTTAAATGTCAGGTCCCGTGTCAACACACGAAAGTTCACGCCAGGTCAAATGCGGGGAAACGGAGATGAAGTTAAACGTCTGTACGGGCACACGCGTTTGCGTGGCAGCGCGAAAAGCAGAGGCTCGCCAACCTCGCAGAACAAAGCCAACGTGGTCGAAAGGTCATGAGTTCTCCGGTCTCGTCGCGTCGAAGTGACTCGTGCAGCCCGTGCATGGCACATCTATACTCCGTTCCGAGCAGTACAGTCCAGCCGCCGCGGAGCGGGATGAAAACTGCGAAGGCAAATGCGCCCGCTCGCAGTTCACCGCTCCCTCTGCAGGGCGCGCGCGCTTCGTGGGATTATAAACGCGCTGTATACCCGAACCGTCGCGCACGTGAATGTAGCACGCATGCCGGGAACGCGGAGTCCCACTAATTTATGGTGGTGAAAAACCCGGTGCCTCGGGGTCTAGCCTCTCCGCATATCTGAGAAAAAGGAACGTACACTCTCCTGGGTGCTACTGCTGCGATTTTACAGTGCGCGCGTTTTTACGCCCGACGCAGCGGATGCGGACGTTCCCCGTTCTCTCGGTGCGGATAAATTCGCTCCGGCACTGTCGCTGCGCAGCCCTTGAGCGGTGCTGCATTTCAGACTTCGGTTCAACGCGGCAGCAGACGTGAGTGAAAAAAAAAAAAAAGAAGAAGATGAGGAGAGAGGCGAGAGACTCACGGAGAGTATCTGGTCTCCGCGCCGCAGCTCCCCGCTGGCGTCGGCGGGTGCTCCAGCCAGTATGAAGGAGATGAAGATGCCCTCGCCATCCTCGCCGCCGACGATGTTGAAGCCCAACCCCGTGGGGCCCTTGGCCAGAACTACCTTGCGGGGTTCCCTGGTGGGGAGAGAGAGAGAGAGACACTGAGTCGACGGACATCCGCAGGGTCCCAACACGCGAAACGCACGGCACCGATGGAAAAATAAAAGTTACAGCGGGCCGTCACGCAGAGAACACAAACAGCTCGAAAAGAAGGTGTAAGAAAGCATAACAATACACACTGAGCATACGCGAGCGCTTCCCATTAACGGAATATGGTTAGACTGAGCATCTAAAAAAAGTACAAGAGTTTAAAAAGCGCAAGAGCAGTACACGCAGCAGCAGCAGCAACAGCAGCAGAAGCGGCGGCTTAACGATAGACCTAATCACTTAAATCCATCGGAGGGAATGATGTCGCTTCAGTAACGACACAGAACCCGACGGGAAAGCCGATTAGCGACCGAAAGAGTAGCGTAACCGCATTTATAGCACGCGATGCGTTATGCACCTTTATTTTGCTTATCTTTGGCATTATTTTTTTATTTAGCGTAGGAATCAGATTGGATGGTGGCGGCGACACACGGTTTAAAACATTGCAATGGCAGCCCTGCGATATCGGTAAACAAAAACAGCACTGATAAAAAACGAAGAAAGAGTCTAAAATACGTACGGAGAAAATCTATAAATGTATTAAGTTCTTTTACGTGCAGACATTAGTATCCTGTCACACTGAGTGTATGTTTGTAATACTGTAAGTGCGTGTCGATTACATTAAATAGGCGCGTACGTGTTCAGAGCAATGCAACAATCTGAGTGGCCACCCGAGATCGTTTAAGCAATGAGCAACCAAACAATGAGCTGCTTAGAGTCAGCTGAAAAAGAAAAGGAAAGAAAAGAAAAACCCGCCAGTATAATTTTCGGTCGCCTTCTTGTTTAATTTTCATGTACAGATAGGGAGCAACTGAAAAGCATTTTCTTTTTCTTTTGTGTTTTCACGTGGCAAAACGGACGGATGAAAAAAAAAAACTTTATTGAGAAAAGCACCTGCGAGGTTGCCAGCCCGGGCTCACGCTACCTGGGCATTATGTGCGGTGACAAAAGCCCGACATCATTATGAGGCACGCCGTAGTGCCTCACAATGACACTCCGGAGTAACCTTGACCACCTGAGGTTCTTTAACGTGCTCCGAATGCACGGCGCACGGTTGTTTTTTGTATTTCGCCCCCATAGAAATGCGGCCGCCGCGGCCGGGATTCGATCCCGCAACCTCGGACTTGGCAGCAGAACGAGCAACTGAAAAAAAACACAACGTATGTTTGATGTCGCAATGTCGTACGCTCGAGCGTAGCGGTTCCATCAGTGATTTCGCAAACAAGAGTCAAATGGCGCTTAGCCGAAGAGAACGAGCGGCACCTCCATTGGATGCAAAAAAAAAAAAAAAGATATAGAGAAGGTTTTATAAAGCTAATTTACCGTTCCTCTTTCGCAGAGTTCACGATTCCCAAAAGACCTGCTGCTTCCATCTCTTTCCGTGCGTCCCATTAACTTCGCGCACACGAGGAACGCTAAATCGTGACAACAGCTACAGCGCCGAACCGAACTTGCGATCACGTGGGCACGCGCGCGCTTCTCCATCCAATTCCCAAGCGGGGATAAGCGCTTCTCGTCGAACGCGAGAGCAAAATTAAGAAAAAGACAGAAATAAACAAACAAGCAAAGCGAGTTGCGCGTGTCTGCCGTCCGACGGTTACCGCGCGAGAGGCCCGGGGTGGCGCAAAATGAAAAATCCGGGAAGACGAGGAGCGCCGGAGATGACTGCGGATTCGTGACCGACGCCGCGAGCGAGGCTGCATCGTGGTTGCACGGCGGCTTCTGCGCACGGTATATGTGCGGAAGAGGGAGCCGCGATGCGAGGGTAGTGCCGGAATATAGTTGCGCGCAGCACTTTCTCTTTTTTAAGCCATTTTGAAATAATACGCGACTCGTGGCTCCGTTTGTGTGCGTCGTGCTGAGCATCGGGAGCACGTGTCGCGCAGTTTCCTTCGCGAGGGAACTCGACAGAGAAGAATAACCGTGGGTTGGGGCACTTCCGGCCCTAAATGAGTACACGCGCCACTGCGTGACGACAAAAATTGTAGGTTCAATAGCTGAATACCTGCACGGTGAATCAAGAACGGGAATGTTAACACAGATGTTAAGAAACAAATTTCCGGAGTTATTAAACTTATGTAACAGTCAAAAGACCGTTCCGGGAGGGCCATCCAGAAGAGCATGGCGTGCTTTCTTTTCAAATTTCTAAATGTTGTTTTGTTTCATTAGTTTTTTAGTCTCCAATCATGCGCTTACTTTCTTGAAATCCTATATTAGTACTGCTCGAAAGCAGCACTTCTAGCACTTCTAGTGCTGCCAGAAAGTATATTTTCATAAATGCGATACATGTTACCTTGTTTTAACTGTAGAAGTCAAATACTGCATACTGTAGCTATATTTTCTTTCCAGTAATGTAAGGGAGGCCCGAGATAGTCAAGCTGTCTCTCAGCTTTTTCTCCCAGCTTCCCTCAACTTCATCGTGAAAAATAAGGGAACTATCATTACTTCGTCAACATGCCTTAAAGAGACTCGCCGCGACCTCATTCGCGGGAAACCGCTTCGCCTACCGCTAAAAGAATTCGAAGGAGGCTGCGGCTGCACTGACATTTCAAAACGGCCGACCTTCTCATCCCGCGGCGCGCCGGCATTTATTTGTCGCGCGTTAAATGCCGCGGTGCACCGCACTTCGCACCCGACGGGAGGCCCAAGCCGGCGTGCCCGGGAGCAAAGCGCGCGCGATTCAACAGAGAAGCGGCAAACAGAAAATCGATCGCGAACTCCTGCGCTCACCGAGCCGCACGTAACCTCTCTCCGGCGGCGGCATCTTGGGCAGAAGGGTTCAACGCGGGGAAAGTAAAAGTGCTCACGAAAAAGCGAGCAGACGAGAAGCAACACGTGACGCGTGCACGGCGGCAAGCACGCGCGCACTGCCGCCGGGGGGCGTCCCCGGCGGAACGGCGGCCCCGTAGAGCCCGCGGGGCAGGGGGGGGGGGGGGGGGGCGAAACGATATCGGCTCCTTGCGGGAAAGCAAAACCTGCAGGGGGGGGGGGGGGGGGGGGGGGAGGATGAGCCGTGCGCCGTGCGCGTACGTCGGAGGTAGCGAGCATGCACGAACGAGGGCGGCCGAAGCATGTTGAATGCGTTCCAAACCGGAGAAAGGGGCAGCGCAGTGAGCGTTTCGTGAGGCTTGTGAGCACGGGCTGCTCAGTAGCGAACAAAACGACACTACAAAGAGACAGGCAGACAGAGAGGAGAACAGAACACTAAACTGGTTTAGATGAGAAAGTGTTCTCTGAAAACTGCATTCAGGTTAATTTTGTAGCAAGAAGTTGGCTACTAGAGGAGAAATCTAAGGCTATAGTACACTTTGATATTTAAATGCGGAGCATCTCTTGGCGAAAATTTGCTACTTTGACAGTATCTATCTACCTAGACGCCTACATTTTTGGTGCTCTCAAGGTCGTTTCGTTAACTTCGTATGTACAAAAATTGGCATAGTATGACAAGAGTGTATGACGAACGTAAATGATCGGTCACGACACGCGCGTCATGTAGGTCATGAAACAGCCGCCTACGTCTTGGTTCTCCCATGGTCGTTTCTTTAACTTGGTATGTACTAAAATTATGACAAACAAATAGAACGACAAGAGTGTATGACGAACATATATCATCGGTCACGACATGTGCGTCATGTAGGTCATGAAACAGCCGCCTACGTCTTGCTGCTCTCATGGTCGTTTCGTTAACTTGGCAGGCTTCCCGCACACTGCTTCGCATAACATCGATTCTCACAGGGAGTGGGATCTGCCGGCTTTCATTTTTTTCTCTCTTTAGTGTGTCCCTTTAACTTCGTGGGTGAGCTATGCGAGATCACTCACGGGAAACCTGCACAGTATAACGCTGAATTATAGCCAACACAGCAGAGTGCGATGCATGCAGTCGGCCTTTTCGTATAGCGGCCGTGGCGGGGAAGGCGACTTCGCGGCAGCTTTTCCGCACTAACTGATTGATCGGCGGGGTTTGACATCCTAGAGCGACACACGGGATTTGAGAAACGCCGTATGGTTACGGAGCGCGGATTAACTTTGGTCACCTGGGGTCCTTTAACGTACATCGAAGAGCGCAGTACACGCGAGCGTCTTCGCACAGCGCCCCCGTTGGGAAGCGACGTGCCGCGGCCGGGAATCGAACCAGCATCCTCGTTCTCGACAGTATACACATCAACCGAGCAACCGCGGCTGCTGCGAATAATGATTTCCGTTGTGTAATCGTTAAAGCAGTTCCCCTCTTTGGTACCGCTTTATTTTACCAAAGTGACGGCAGTCGAAGCCTGGCGGGTCCAAAGTATACTGGAAGCAAGGCCAATGTATTGCTTGACCACGTTACGCAAAACTAGAGCCACGTGTGCAAAAAAAAAAAAAAAGAAAGGAAAGAAAGCCATAAGGCTTGGTTCTCGTAGAAAGACACATGCGAGGAATAGTGAAGAAACTGAGTGATTGAGAGAGAATGAAGGAGAGAGAGAGAGAGAGTGAATGAAACGAAGCGAGGAGAAGGAAACTCGTCAAGCTCTCTATAGGGGCCGCATCGAGTTGTGAGGAGGGTGACAGAGATGTATACAAATCCAGGCCGCCAGAGCGGCAAGGATGAGTGCCTGTTCTCAACTTTTTCGCAAACAGTGAATGGTCTGCGCGATATACGCCCGTTAAGTATACACGACGCTCGTTTGTGCTATAGTTTGCGCGACGCGAGCGATGGCTCGTACAGCGAGTCTTCACGTGACGTCACGCACGCCATATCGTCGCTTCGCTTCCATAGCGCCGCTAGGGGCAAGTGAATCGACGTAACGCGCATCGTGCCGGCTGTGCGACACTATACGGCGGCCTCGATGACGTCAACGCATACAAGCCCTAAAGTGCCAAAATACCGAGAGTCCCGGCTGCACGCCATATATAGTACAATATGCGGTGCGTTCGCGTAATGAACCCGGCGGAGCCACCCGCTTTATGCTCGCACGCGGTCCGGAGAGATAAGAAACAAATCTAAGATGACGGGCAGGCCGCGGTGCTCGTGGCCGCGGGCACACATAGACAGAGGCGGGCACACATCGTCCGGCGCTAAGCGTGGCAGTCACGCGACGCTCCGTCGATGAACGGAAATCGCGCGAGTCACGCCACGCGTGCGCGCTTACACGCACGGGAGAGGGGCGAGCTGACCGACCCCTGCCCGCTACACGGTCTTGCACGCGCTCGCAATGGATGCGCGAAACGTTGAGGACGCCGCAAGTGAAAGGCGAACTCCGTAACTATGAACGTAAGAGAGGCTGCTGTGAATAATTATAATCACGTCAGCAGATACGTATAGGGAAGCTTATGGTCAAGCTCTCAGAGACGCCAAAGCGGCACCACGAAGGCCCGCGGATTAATTTTAAAGAAAAGCGGTATAATTATTGTGTGTGTGTGCATGTGTGTGTATGTGTGAGTGTGCGTGTGTGTGTGTGTGTGTGTGTGAGAGAGAGAGAGAGAGAGAGAATCGATACATGAATGAACGGCGGCTTTCGCATACAGTTCCGATAGAAATGTAGCCGTGGCTGAGAATAAGACACACGAACTCGTGCGCGGCATGCAGCAAAAGGCGGGCCTCCAGTAACACACGCTGCCTCCGTTCTGTACACACAATATTCGGTGGATGCCCGGTTCACGAACGCCGAAAAAGATGCCCGAGTTCTTCCCTTTGCTCGTGACTTGAGTTCGAATTAAAAAGAATTAACTGGATGCTTTGCTCACGCAAATAAAAAAGAAACATACAATGCTAAAAAGGGGAGAAAAAAATAAAAGCATAAGGAAGCAACAACACGTTTAGACAAGGCGCACCACCAAGCAACCACAACGACAAAATCTATCCCCCAGTTGGCTCCGCGCTCAACTCTGTTGTACTTTTCACTTTAATATTTTGGTTGTTCCAAATAGATTCAATATAGGGTCCCACACAAACATATTCCGAGTTCCCCCACGCACGCAGTCCCAACAATGCCTCACTCGCTTCGCCAAAAGGTGTAGTAAGAATACTCGTAAGCGTTAAAAAGAGTCTTTCCCGGAATTTCGCACATTCAAACCGAGAACGCAAACATATCTTTGAACTCTGTAACATATACGTGTTCTTGACAGCGCTAACGCAATATGCGCAAATCCATCCGCAGCTAAACATATCGGGCATTCGAGAACGAAGCCGAGAATTCGCAAATCTCGCTAAAGCAGGCCAAGGGTATATCACGATGATGGTACTCCCAGGATCAAGACAAACGTATCGTTGCACTCTCGAATGAAGAAAACAACGAATATATATTACACACACACGACCGGAGGACGGGGGAACGTGAAATTCACGGCGAGCCAGAAAAAGCCACTCCAACGAGAAGATAAAAGAATGCGCAAAAGGGGAGACAAAAAGCACGGGCGCGGACTATGTCGTAACATATACCGACAGAGAAATATGGAGCAAGACGATCTCATTTCCACGAACTCTCGTATATCACCCCTATTACTCCCCTCCCACCTCCACACGCGCCCTTTATTTATACGATGTTTCCCAAAAATAATCTTCCTCAGCAGTTACAGCGCCGGGAGCAGAAACAAGAAGCGGCGACAACGCAAAGAGTTAGAAAGAAAAGGAAGGCGGAGGGGGGGATATAACGGAGGCGCCCGGAACCGACTAGCGGTCGTATTTTTAAAGGGCGAGAAAACCGTGGGGCGACCGCCATATGGTCTTCGCGCATCTCCCTCGTGTATTTTTCAGGCCTCCGCGACACCGCAGCATGTGGCACTGCAATATACACACTGAAAGGCATGGACCCCCTTTTTTCGTTTTTTTTTATTGGGACAGTTTTGTTTGGGTCGAGTGAGAAAGTACGAGAATAACAACACAAAGAAAACAGCTTCCTCACACGCCCCCCCCCCCCCCCCCCTGCAAGGCGCGTACCGTTCCGTATGCATGTACTCATCGCATATGCATTCGTTGTCCAGGAATACTTTAAAAAAAAGAAAATGAAAAAAAAAGCGGGGTTGTAAAGGAGCACTCCGCTACTTACTGCGCTTCTTTCCTTCCGATTCACAATTTAATTTCTTCGTTACGCACGCGGAAAGCCGCTGCGTTTCGACCCGTTTCACGCTGAGGAGCCTCCTCCGGGAAATTGCTCCGCGGGGTCGTTACGACGCGACCAAAACGGCGCGTCGCGTTCACTTTCACCTCCTCCGCCTCCTTCCTTCTCGCGTGTCTTGCACGGACAGAGCGACGAAGCCTGCCATTTACACCGCTCCTCGCAAACAAACAAACAAAAAAAAAAAAGTCTCGACGAGCATCAACGTCGCGGCGCGAGAAAATGGACGGGGCGATAACTGCAGCGCGCCTTTCGATTAAGCGAGGAAAAGCGATTATTTTCGGCGTGTATTTACGCGCGAAATACCCCCTCGACTCTTAGTTATAGCTTCGGTATATAAAGTATAGCAGCTCCAAGGCGATAACAGCGTCCCGAGACGCCTTTTCACATCAGGCCGAGATCATTTCCCAACGTTTCGCGTCCAACCCAAGGACCGGTTATAAAAGTCTTGAGGAACTTGGAGAGACGTTCGCCGTACGAAGATAGGAAAAAAAAAAAAAAAAGAACGTTCAGCCTTTCCGCCTCGGATTGCTCACGCTATCACGCGGTCGCTCATTCAACGTCGTTATTCTGCGGACACCTTGAGCGCGTAAACAGCGCCCCATTGAGGATTTAAGATCTTCGCCAGTACAACGTGAGCCTCCCAACAAAAAGAAAAGCGGGATGGAGATCAGCCAGTGAGACAAGGCTTCCGTGGGGAAGCCAAAACTCTTTCAACCCCCCTTTTTAACCACACCACTTTAGCTTGTGCTCCGGCTTGCAATCCTTAGCCCTGTAATGCTCATATACAGTATGTTTCAGCGAACGCTTTCAAAATTTGTTAAAAGTTGCCTGGGGCAGATAGCACGATTCTAGCCCATGAGCTTGGTCGGCTAAAGAGGCAGACGTTATTCGCACAAAAAAACTGAAATGCATAATCGATTAATTAACAAAAAATCCACAAATTAAGTTTTTAAGCTAATTACCTTATATTGTACATAATGCAATTTACAAATTCAAGCTGGTGAGACTGCGAGGCATATCCACTCGAGAAGAATTGTGTGGATGACACCATTTACAAGATATGCGCCGTCAAACTTGCGGTGACAATGCACCGTCGTTCCACTTCCTTTTTTTGCAAAACATCGTTTTATGCATTGAAGCACCAAAGTACCCGGAACGCCAATGCACTTCACCGCAAAGTTCAGGAATTCATATCTCGAAACTGGTGTCATCCTGAGAATTCGTTCTAAGTGGATCAGCCTTGCGTACTCCAGAGCAATAATTTGTAAATTGCAATATGTGCTAAAGGCAATGACTTAAAAAACTTAATTAGTGATTTTTTGTTAGTCGATTTCGGAATTCATTTCTTCGTGCAAGTAATGTCCACCTCTTCGAGTAGCCCAGCTCATTGACTGGAATTGTGCTACCCGCCACAGGCACTTTTTTAAAAAATCTGAAAGCTTTCCGTGCAACACCCGGTATGTATCACATTTGCTATATGAAGAGTTTGATACCTCAAAATGATTACTGCGCGGGAAAGTGAGCACGAAGCTCACAGTAGCGTTCTTGGAATGCTGTACAGAAACTTTAGCTGACACTACTTCAACAAAGCAATTAGTAATTAATTACAACTATACTTATGGCCTAACTAAAAAAAAAACATTTCATGGCCGTTTTTTCTTCTCTCTCTTTCTTTAATATAGACGTGCTCTTCACGGCCAAAATGAAGGTAAACGAGTTGTTCCAATATCACCTGATGAGGATCGGTGTTTAGGCATCACCGGGTTAATACGAACTCGGAAAACGCTTTGTACGCGCGCAATCTTTGTAAACGCCTTTCGTAAGCGCGCAATCATTTCCGAGCCACAAATACACTGTTAAGAACGGCCCAGCTGAGGTGCAAGTGTTGCCAGCCAGTTGCGACGACGGCGGCGTCAACTTTCAAGGAACGCCACCGTTACGCTCTAGCCTCGTCGCCGTTGTGACTGAATGAGTTCGACGAAGCAGGCTTTGTGCCGCAACACGACACCGCCAACCGGGTCGGCCGCGAGCGGGGGAGTTGCCGCGGGAACGTCGTCGGGGACCCCTTCCCACGCGCCGACCAAGACGCAGGACAATGGCTACCCGGTAGCGCTGCGAGGGTCAGCTCCGAGTTCTACGAAGTCCGTGTGACGTCGGTTCCGGACCGGACCGTGAACCTGTGTGTGTGTGGGTGCGTGTGTGTGTGTAAGCCGTCCCGGAGAGAGGCGGCGTGTTTACAATGGCTGGACGAACGTCTCCGACCCCTTGGAATCAAGGGGGGGACCGAGTGTTTATAAACCGCTGTTGTGCGGATGCTCGGCACTTTCTTAAGCAGTCATGTTGGACTGAGACACGCTCTCAAGCAGTCGTGTTAGACTGACGTACCTTCTCTCGCAGTCATGCTAGACTGATGAACTGCATGTAAATACTCTAAATAAACCCATATTCCTCGTTCTCGATTAGAAGCAGTCCTTCCCTCCATCAACGTCCTCAGCGTGGATAAGTTGGACGACGGCATGGGCCAGCTACCTTCTAATTCATGCCGGACTCCAATCTTGACAACGGATCACGAGCGATGGGATTGAGCCCCCAATGCTGACAACACATACTATGATAGAGGTCGCACTAGAGCGGGACGTTGCGGAGTTGCATATCTTGTGCTCGCGACAAGAGGTACAGTTTGAGACATAGCCCCGAGCAAGGACCAAGCACTGGCAACAGCCGACGCCTTTTACTTATTCACCGCGATGAGATCAATCGGACGGCGCCGGGATCGTTAATATCACTGAGCCGGACGTGAAACGCTACCTAATCGATAAGTATACGAAAAAAAAAAGACGCGTAATGACATCTCCACAGCGGTATAATCCACGCACTGCACGGAGCAAGTCTTTCTGCTGGGGGAAAGCTGAACTCCAGGAGCGAGCCTGTATGGGTCCAGTGACAAATGAGGCGACATGTCCACGGTCGGCGTTGCGTCGGTCGCCACACGGCTACTGATCTGGCTATTAATACAGATCACACGGGCGAGCCCGTGGAAAGGTGCGCGACGGAATGATGAAGTGGACGGACAATATACACACGCGCAGACACAGGCGAGAAGGGAAGGCGGCAAGAGGATTCACAGAATTACGATGCACAAGTATAGTAACTAAGAATGGTCGCGCCAAATAACAGCCGATACGAAACGGGGCAAGCCGCACTGCGTGCGCCAGCCCGAAGACGGGGCGATCGCCAGCACACTCACCCGAGGTTATATTAATACGCGCGAAACCCGCGTTCTCGCGTAGGATCGGGAAATAACGGGAGATCGATAAGCGATAATGACGGCGAAAGCGAACGCACATATGCCGAACGTAGTGCACGCAAATAGAAGCGGGGAAAAAAAAGAAATAAAAATGCCGTCCTCGATCCCATTATGACCAGCGAACTTCACTCATTCGCCTATATATTACGCCCCCCTCTTTTCTGATGTAAATTCAATTCCACGAGAACTTTTCTTTCTCGCACACAGGAAGTGCTTGCCCTTACACAACGGACCCGAACGCATATGCGATCGCACATCGCACGGGCACAAGACTGGACAAAATAGGCAGCGAGCCGCGAAGGCCCACATACGAGCCGCTAGCCGAAGGCAGAATACAGCCGATTAGCATTCAGATGGAGAGACCGTGAGCACGGCCAGGTTATGACCGCGGCTTATGAACGCCGACCACACAGGGAGGAAGAGGATCTCGCCTGGCGCGTTCCCGTCCCGACGACATTCACCGCGGCTAGATCATCTAGCGCGCCGTAGCTGCTGGGCCTGGCTGCACTATAACCCGCCTTATACCCGAGGGTTATTCCCCGGCCACGTTTCCGCGCGGTTGCAGGTATCCCACGCGCGGCTCTGGAAGTAAAACCGAAGTACAACGGCAGTAGCGATTAGCAGCGAACCTAGGTCGCTACACAGCTTCTGTGCTCATTAACGCGAACCGCTTTGGCCCGCCCGATTATATTTTTTTCCCGTTTTCCTTATACACAGCATGGCACACCGCTGTATGAACCGCAAGCGCGCGCGTTTTTTTTTTTTGTCCAACGCAGTCGCACCATACCCGGTCGCTCGATCGCTCCCTCCCTTCATTGGCGGTTCGGAGCCAAGCGAATCGGCGACCGAGGAACAAGATCAATTAACGCGGCCGGCGGGAGAGCACCACGTCTGTCGGCGCACCGGCGTCGTGCGGCCTTGGTGGGGGAAGGAATGAAAGTCGTGCCATTGCGCGACGGGCAGACCTAATTACAAGCGGTGCCAGCGTCGTCGAACGCGCGGAGTTCGTTAGCTAGGCGGGGTTGGGGAAAACACAAAAGAGGCGTGCGCCACACACACACACACACACACACACACACACACACACACACACACACACACACACACACACACACACACACACACACACACACACACACACACACACACACACACACACACACACACACACACACACACACACACACACACACACACACACACACACACACACACACACACACACACACACACACACACACACACACACACACACACACACACACACACACACACACACACACACACACACACACACACACACACACACACACACACACACACACACACACACACACACACACACACACACACACACACACACACACACACACACACACACACACACACACACACACACACACACACACACACACACACACACACACACACACACACACACACACACACACACACACACACACACACACACACACACACACACACACACACACACACACACACACACACACACACACAAATGCGCACTGATGAGACGGGAAATCGCGCAAGGCTACGCTGCTTGAATAACACGCACGGAAGCGATACAACTGCTTCAGCCTTATTCAAATTAAATTCGTGTTTAACAGGAGCGGAACTCCGAAGAGGTACAAAAGCGGGTCAACAAAAGTATTTCTCAATGTCTTCTTCCTATTAGCCGTTTATTCCTTGTGTGACGACACAGGCTGCATTATGTGAGCGACAGCTCAAGAGCGGCTGGCCTGGAGTGCACAGCGCCGCGAAAGCTTTTAGCAATTGTTCCCGCCGGCTTACGAGTGTGAATGAGAAAGAAAGAGCACAGCAGTACGTGCACAGCAGCACGTACGTGCGCGGTTCACTCAAACCGCGCACGTACGTGCGCGGTTTGAGTGAACCAGAAAAATCGCGTTATGAAAACGAAGTGCGCTCGTGCGACTGTGTCGACCAGCTCGAACTCAAAGATCATCAGCTTCGGCGCGATGTCGGACTACTGCCCCGCGTGCACGTCGCACACATCAAGGATTACACTGCGAATGCAACGAGCTCCGCGACCCGCGAGCAAACGAAAGCCTGCAAGTCGATGGAAGGCCACGATGATCTGGCGAGCGGCTAGGTGCAGCAGCCGCGCGTCAAAGTGCTCGCGTAACATGATCGCCTTCATTACGGAATTTACTCCGCGTCGTCCACTTGCGTCGTCAAAGGATAGCGTTAAATTTGCTTTAATGAAAAAAAAAAAGACCCCCCCCCCGAGAACTAAACACTGATTTGACACAGCCTTCGTAATTTTTATGTTACGTCAATCATTCTGGTCTTGCCAAAACAGTCTTTTCTTTTTTTTGCCCTCCCAGGTTTGTCAATCACAATCATTCGATGAAAAGCCACTCGCACCATGGCTTCTCGCAAAATAAAACGGCGAGGTGCTGGCGACACACTGCGCCTGCAAGGCAGGCCTGGCAGAGGCGTGCTCGCACATAGCTGCTGTGCTCTTTTACATTAAGGTTGCAGTTAAGAAGAGAAATAACCACGTGTCGAGAGGAACCCAATCGGGACAATATTCTTATCACCGAGTTTCTTTCTTGTGTGACTGCTGCATCCGAACATAGCACAGTTCACCGCGACACCGAAGCTCAGTTGACGCACGGCCACGCCGGAGCGTAGTCTGTCCGGATACGTAAACATTGTACGTAGACCTGTTCGTAGACGTAGAACAGCACTGCGCACGATACACTGAAACGTCCTGCGTATATATCAGCGACTGGATAAGAAAACAAGGCGAACGGCGGGCCAAAAGATAGGGATCATATGTTCGCGCGAGTAAGACCGCTGCCATTTTTTTTCGATGCTCCCCGACCGTCAACATAACGCGGCTGCCCCAGCGACACTGTCGCCGCCTCGCGGGTCGAGCTCAGTGCATACTGCCCTCATACCGGCAACACCAGGGAGACGTCGCTCGAAGTCATCGCTCGCATGGAGTACGACTTGTAGGCGACGAGCGAACGCGAGAGCCACCTCCATCGCGTCGCTTGCCGCTGTCGCGCGCAAGATCGCTTGCATGGGGTTTATACTTAATATGTGCAGAAATATAATGACGGCTTGACGGCTCGCACGGCGATGACAAAGTTTTTCAGCTCTTTCTATCTCTAAGCCTCCGTTCCGGAGAGTTGACGGGCAAGGCGGAAAGGCGCGAGCCAACTGGCCGTAACATGATGAAGCGGCCCCCTCCTCCGAACCCCTCCCGCTACAAAGTGGCAGCCGGCAGAGGGCCAAGCTTGTCGCCCCGCACGCTGCTCGGAAGTCCGCGCGACGTTGCACCGACGAAGAAAAGTGGAGAGACGCTGTGAGACAGGAGGGGGTGGGGGGCTTCGTGAAGGCTTCAGGCTCGATATGACAGTGCGGGTAGGAGCACGGCCGAGAAACTCCGCTGGCGCACGCCCCCATCTTTTGCAAGTCGCACGTCGTCCTTCAGTGCTCCGTTCTGAGCGCCGTGCACCCTTCGTCTCGGTGTCTCCCCTTCCTCGAAGCGCAGTTCTTCCTCGGCAAGAACGAAGAGGGCAGAGCCACCTCGTTAGCGCCGGCTAGTAGTCGTTCCCACGTAGGCACGCCACGCGGCCGGCCTTCTCATGCAGCAAAAAAAAAAAAAAAAAAAAGAAAAAAAAAAAAAGAAGAAGTCCCTTTTGCACGCACCTAGCCACCGACCGGCGTTTGCACGGCGCTCGGGCAGGACACACACCGCGCTCGCTAGGTTCACCCTCTTCTTGGGAGGAGGAGGAGGAGGAGGAGGAAGTGGCCGGTGGGGCGGAAGAACTCGGGGAGAGAGATCGCGACGCCGTGAGAAACTGCGTAGTCCCACACTGCCTCCTCGACATCTCGCGCCCGCTTTCACTGGCTCGACTGGCGTGTCCCCATTGAGTGCGGCCACACGTGCAAGAAGGGCAAGGCCTCATCGCCTTTATAGCCAGGCCCCGGCACGAGACCGCAGGGAAGGGCACTGCGCGCCATTAAACTTCGCGAACGCGCGCTATATAGAAGCAGGAGCACAGCGCGGCTATGGTGCCCGGTTTAACGTCGAAGGATGGGATGTCGGAAGGAAGATGCGAGAAAGTTTCTTTAGCTTATGCGCCCTTCAGCTGGACAAATAAATCATGAAATATGAGTAAGGCAGCTTAACTGAAAAAAAAAAAAAAACGATATATGCTCATACATCAACGATAAGATAAAAGACAACACCTAAGGCACTTCTAGAGGCACGGATAAAACAATTAGCGGAGGCAAAGAGCACAAAATGCACTGTGATGATACTCGAGTCACCATACGCTCACTGCAAAGGCGTCGAGCATCTCCAGTGTACAATCACCGAATGTATCCCGGGATGGCTTAGAGTTCTGTTGCACCAGCAGCGGACAGATTTCAGAAGAACCGGCGAAGGTAAAACGCATTCTGTGCCGCGTTATCTAGCAATGAATTATTCAAACAACGGCGCAAAGCGTTTCACCCATTGCCGTAAGACGAGATGAATCTAAGGAATTCGTAAAAAGTGCTCAATGTAATGCCGCAGCTGCACGCTTGAGAAGCGGCAAAACGCGTTTTTCAAGAAAAGATGAAAAACTCCATCAACGCCACGCGTCACCAGGGGACGTTATTTTACTCCACAAATAAAACAGTTAGTCCTTTCCAGCTGCTAACAGCAGCTAAAAAGCTGGAGTATCAACATCAGCTCAACCATCCCCGTCAACATGAGCAGAACAGTGTTTCTATGGGAGCAAGGCCTGTAAAAGGTTTGTAAAACGGGCCTTTTATGTCAAACTTGTCGACAACTGGCCATAATGACACTTCTGGCGTGTCTGCTAAACGTTTAACTATGCTCATATATTAAATTATCGATAAATGCTCTACATCATAACCACAACAAATGTACGAGGCGCAATCCGTCTTCCAACACAGCCGCAACATACTGCTATATATCAATGACGTTACCTATCAAAATCGTACTACTACATTCTGCTGCTTCTGCTACTGCTTACTACTACTAAACGAATATAGGACAGCATCTCGTATTTCGCCCCACATTCGCATGTCATATTTACCAGGATAAACGAGTGAAAACCTAAATCGGCAGACAAATGCAGGAATGTTTGCTCGCCACATCGACAGCTACAGAGTACGTCGGAGGAATCGCCCATCAGAGGTGTTACATATGCGCGTATGCACAAAGGCCAACAGGAAACCACAGCGACGGCCTCGCCTTCCCTTGGTTCGTCGACGTACCTGTACGTCAACGTTGCGATTACGCCAGCGGGAAAGACATGCGTAGCCGTTTACATAGTGCACACCGTACACTGCGCGCACGTACCGTGCACGGCACAGCGTCTCCGTCAGCCGGCGTAAAACTCTGGCTCATTAGAGAGCTCGGACAGCACGCAGTCAGAAGTAAGAAACCTTGTGCGGAACGGAAAGGCGGCCGTGGGCTTTCGTCAAGGCGATTCGTTCCGAGAAGCACCTTTACTATACATATTCTATTATTACAGTTAATCGAGACCGTACACCTACACAAGGCCAACGAAAAGAAGCTGAAGGTCAGAGCTACCTGCTTTGAGCCTCTAACACACAGGCGACACCATGAGCATAACAGACACGAACGGTGACTTCGCGCAAAAACTCAACGGGCACGAGTAGAGGCGGCTGCCACTCAAGAGTGTGAAGGCTTTCAGCAGACAGCAGAGGCCTCTATATGTATAGCACACACAGGGACACTACAGAGGCCGAGCTATGCGCGCCATCTGCCTTCTCCGCGGAAGCGGCCGGAGGATGTTTAGGCACAGTTTCGAGTGCCCGTGCAAGTAGTTGCCGATATGACTCAGTCGCACGCCGGCGCTGAGACCTCTCGAGCCGAAGTGTATAACGAAAAGGGGGTGGAACACTGCTCCACAAACGCGGGGCTATGGGAAACGGAGGTTATCGCAGAGCGGAGTGGGGAGGGGGGCAGCATGGCGTGTGCATCGCCGTGGGAAGAGCGACGTATACAGACAGACAGACGGACACACTCGACGGTCGCGCCACGTACGCCTGTCCATGCGCGCGGACAGCCTTTGTACACTCCGGGTGCGGACGGAGAATTCCAAGAAAGCCGGCGGCGCAACGTTCAGGAAACCGGGCGCTTATCTCGGAACGGGTCGAGTGCAGCGGCCACTTGACAGGCACTTGCCGACCCGACACGCAGGGTGCACAGGAACGCTGTGTGTAGCGGGGGCCATAAATTTAATTGCATTCAGCACGACAAAGGAATAACTAATGGATTTAGGACGAATATAAATAAGATTGATGATGCACGCCGATTGAAATTTCGATCCGGGAAGATGCGGCGGGAAGAATAAAGCGCGCCGGACGAACGAAATCCGAGGCTCGACCCCCTGCCCCTCTTACATTTTATTATTACTTTGAAGTCGGAGAACGTCGCCTGTCCTTTTCAGCCGTTACGGTGGTAAGCGTAAACACATTAGGTAAAATATAAATGAAAATAAAGTATTATCACTAAAACATGCGCTCACTTGCAAAGCAGTTATCTGCTAGCAATGGTGACGTCAATCAAACCACGGAATACGTGAAACATGTTCTAGATGGCAGCAGCGTGTCAATACAAAGCCGTCAGATCGACACCCTATACAAGTACAATATTTATACCGAAAGAAACCTCCGAGTGTCTTATATTTAGGGATAAGAAAAATACGGTAGCCGATGTGAGACACAAAACGAATAAGCAATAGTTGAAGATTAGCTTGCAGAAACCCATGTAAAATCCGAGTTACAATCAGTGCTATAATGTTGACGAGGCATTCCCTAAACGAGTGAACCATAACTCCTACAAACGCCAGCCACGTGCACAAGGGTGACACAGATGACGTAGGAGCAAACTTTGCATATGAAGAACGAACAGACACCGGTCCATGTTCCGTTACCAACTAACTCGAACGCTGAAATTTAGCTCTAAACAAATTGGCACAATCACGTCGATGGTCCCAAATGTCGCTGAACTGCATCCTTTGAAGTCAAAGCAATCCCAAATGCAGCTGAGTGAGCAAGCGCGCTTCTCAGGCGTTGATGTTGCTTTAACAACCGATACCTATTACGTGAACTAATCCCTTACGCACGCAACCACGTACTAACATCATGCCGATTTTAGCGGCGAACAAGATATCTCGAAACGAACACCGCCACTGCTATATATACAAAGTTGCTGTCCTGCAAATCGCATGAGCAGGCCATAACGCAGCGCGAGTCATCTTTCCAAGCACAACCCTTGCGTTTCTTCGCAAGCGAATTTCACCGAGACGTGCGCGACTGTACCCCACGTACCGCTCGTGCGAACACGCTCGCGCTCGAAGGGGGCCCTCTCACTCTCTCTCTCTCCGAGTCGAAGCGCACAAAGCGAGACCGTTCGACTCGCGCGCACTCTTTTTAGACCAGCGCGGCCAAATCTGTCGGCGAACAGACACGCGAGACTTCGATGACCGCAGGTGGCTAAATATAGTGCGCGAATTGCGTGCCTTGCTTCCTGGCGGCCGACGACCGGCCGAACCGACCCGACGCTGAGTGACGGCGCTGGGACGAGCTGCGGCGGCGGGCGCGCTCCTCTGCGGCTACGCTAACGGCCGTGCGTGAGACAAGGTCGGCACGCGTTGCCCTCTATACGCGCATGAAAAAAAGGGCCCGCAGAACCGCCCACGCGCGGCCACCTTTCGCAATCGCTGCCCCCCCCCCCCCGCTTCGGTCGTTCTGTTAGCCCAACCCTAGAGCTCCCGCGCTTCTCGTGCTACTGAGCATGTGTCCTTTTGTGCAAGCTGGCGCCGTACACCTCTGCATGCACGTACGCATCGTGAATGCTGCCGGCGATGACGCGCACACGCTCCTGATGACAACTACTACCACTACTACTACGATGACAACGACGACGATGACTGCTACTACTACTACTACTACTACTACTACTACTACTACTACTACTATTACTACTACTATTATTATTATTATTATTATTATTATTATTATTATTATTATTATTAAACTCTACTGCTTCACGCGCACGTTGTCCACCAGTGGTCAAGCGGGGTGGCATGGTTCGTGTTTGATGTACGACTATACATATAAGTAACAGAACGGGGCCCGTGGTATAAATAAACGCATAACTATAAAGAAAAAAGTAATGTATACAGTGGAGCCTGCGCTTCCATGCATCCTGTGTCGCTTCTTGTGACCTTGCGAGTGCGGTGCGATGCTTCGCGGAGACGTTCAACAGATTTCGCGACGGGCCATCGGGCTTTTGGGATATATGATAAATTTGCGGCAAAGGCGTGCGATGGAGCCATAACAATACGAACGGCCTGCGCCTGGCACTGATCGCGGGTTCGCGGCTCCCCGACGTTTTGAGTTTAGCTCTTCTTTCCGTGGCACGTCCGATGTGCGCCCGAGAGCGACGAAACGGCCGTCGTAACTCGGGCGTGCAGGAAAGAAAGGCAAGCGGCACACGCTCGCATCCGCTTGTCTTGTACTATACACGCCCCGAACGAACAGCTCGGGCACATGCATTGAGGTATCGCGACGCCTGCAGCTGAGGACTATATAGGGAGCTCAGGCGATACCTCCAGTCCCCCCCCCCACAAGGCTAAACTTATACTCTATCGACAGATCACCACTTGCAATAATTTTTTTTTTTTTTTTTATGTGGTTTTACGTGCCAAAACCACTTTCTGATTATGAGGCACGCCGTAGTGGAGGACTCCAGAAATTTCGACCACCTGGGGTTCTTTAACGTGCACCTAAATCTAAGTACACAGGTGTTTTCGCATTTCGCCCCCATCGAAATGCGGCCGCCGTGGCCGGGATTCGATCCCGCGACCTCGTGCTCAGCAGCCTAACACCATAGCCACTGAGCAACCACGGCGGGTTGTTGCAATAATTTGAAAACTATAATGTTCCCCACTTCGCGCTGCGCTGCTGAGCACGAGGTCGCGGGTCCGATCCAGGCCGTGGCGGCAACATTCCGATGGGGACGGAATGCAAAAACGCTCGTGCATCGTGCACTGGGCGCGGGGGGTTAAACATTAATCCTACGGTGGTCAAAATTAACCCGGAGTACCCCACTATATACGGCGGCGTGCCTTTGATCAGACTGTAGGTTAGCGTGAAACTCTAAAATTTAATTATCTTTTTTAATATGCTGTGGTCCAGTAGTGCTCAACCTTACACCATCACACGTAACTTATAATATTTTACATTATCCCGAATCTATAACAAGCGTTGCGCGAATGAGTTACGAAACAAAAGAAACAAATAAGCAAACGCAAGGGCGATTCGTCAATTACGAACTTCAAATATAGTAAAGGTTAAATTTACCGCCGGGTTGACCGTGAGAGCGCAAGAACTACAGCGTTCAGAAACTCGACCAGCTGCAGAGCAAGGACCACTGCCTCTCTATCAATCTTTGAATCTTCTCAGCAACGAAACTCCTGTACGCGGTCAGACGACAGGTCCTGTCGAACGCGGCGTTGCTTCAAAACGCCTGACAAAAAAAAGCCACGTGTTTACGAACTACGCGCACCTATATATAGACAGCGTTTCGACGAAACACGGCAGTCTGGAAGCAGCAGAAACGCAATAAAGTAGCGACTGATTTGGGAGAAGCAAAAGCGAGAAAGTAGAACGTGCGTCGTAACAAAGCCAAAGCGGCTTACGTGAGACTGATCCCGAAGCACCTATAGATAAAGCTGAGTGCTTAAAGTGGACGAAAACACCCAACGAGAGCCTCCTCTGCTTTATATAGCAATAAGTTCCTTTGCCGACTGGTTTCCGTTTTCACAAATTTCCTGGAATAAGCGACGACGAACGAGCTCGAAGAAGGACGAGAACTCAGCAAAGCTCGCATGCCACCAAACGGCAAGAGAAACGTCGCCTTTGGAGAAAAACGCGGAAGACGAAAACAGGCTCCCCGCGCTTACAACCTTTTATGTGTTCGAAGCGCAGGGTGCAGGAAACATAGTCGGATGCGCAGAGTACTGAGACGGAGTACATGCTTAGAATGAGAGTTAAAAAAAAAAGTTCCTTCTCTATGTTGAATCCACATAAGCAATGTATTTCTCACTATTGCCATTGCTGCTTCTAAAAGAAAAAGAAAGAGCTACAACGCATAAATCAGTATATATAGGTCAAGCACGATGTGTGCATTCAATTCTGTATGGAGCGAACTGCGATGCGTAAAATTGCCTTCACTTTCATCCTATGCAGCATGCAGCTTCATGCAACGTTTATCCAGCACAAAGGTCACAGACTCGAATATCACGCATTTTTTTTTAAGCTTATGCGCTACACCGCCGCTCACAGGCTATATGCCGAAATGCAAACACCAAATCAGGTGGGAGCATCAACAATTACGTAACAGACAACAATGACTAAAACACCCGGAAAGGCCCAGATGGGTAACCGAAATCCTCGCAGTTCATACTCCAGCCAAAGCGACACAGCGGAATGAAGAAAAATAGGAAGAGAAATAACGCGTCCCACGCATATGACAACGCGCCCGCGCGCATGACAAATTGCTGCGGCGAGACTGGGCCCCGCAATTTATTCCCTTTGCTCCACAAGAGGCCGATCTCCGCATTCGTTTCGGCAGGGTTCGCCGTTTGTTATTAGGAAAATGGCCGGAGCCTTGCCTGCGCCTAAATAAGTTATTCTAGCCGGACAACATCGAACACGAACCTGTTCGAAACAAACCTCGCGATGTGCTACAATTGAAACGCCGCGTACACGCGTACCTGCGCTTTGCGTAACCCCGTGAAATTCTGTCGTGGAAAGAACAAAGAAAACGCGAAGCGAAAATGGCGCCACAAAGGAGGGCCACGAATACTACTACTACTACTACTACTACTACTACTACTACTACTACTACTACTACTACTACTGCTAACAATAATAACAATAATAATACCCTCACGATAATATGCACATGTAAACATTCATCTTCGCATCCCCAGATGACACGACATTTCGCTTTGCCAGAAAGATGACGTAACTTAATTGCACACACACGAAGTTATACTTAACACGGGCCTAGGGACACACGGCGCCAGGACACGCAAATCATTCTTGCGGTATTCGGCACCCACGCAAGACTCTGTCGGTATATAGAAAAGAAACGACGCGGTTCTCTATAAGAAAAAAAAAAAAGGGCCGGAGAAAAAAAAAATTTCGCGTGGGAACGGTGGGGTCTCGACGCGCCTTGCCCCGTATATACCACCCATATATATGCGTAAACCTGGGCCGTCCACATGAGCAGTCAAGGGGGCGGCGGCCCGGGTTAGCGGGCAAAAAGAGAGACAAGAGATGGCGAGGGCCTCCAACGCAGAGAAACAACGGCGGCCCTATATATACGCTGCGACTGTAATTAGCAGCTAAGCCGGTGCGTGCCTCGTAATGAATAGAGCGCGGTCGATAACTGAACGCGTGGGAGAAGGCCCCGCACACCCCATTCTCGGGCCACATCGCAAGCGCCCCGAGGCGCGCCCTCAGGATTCCCCGAGCTGCTTATATACTTAAGCTCCGTCATGGCAAAACCGTGCGGTGCTGCTGTGGAAGCCTTGCATCGGATCGTAATCGGGGCCCTATAGAGCTCGCGAAGCTGCAGCGAGCCTGAAATACAGTTCAGGCCGGTGCCCGCAATATATGGTATATATGTGACCGTTGCGGTGTCACACTTATAAGCTTGCATACCCCTGAACCTTTCGTCTCTACATGGACTAGGCTTCTTTTTTTTTTGCTTTAACTATATTTCCGCATAATAAATCGACACAGACAACGTTCAGGATTAACCAGCGCCCATGCATCGACCACCAACGATAACGTATACGGGATTAGAATTCTCCGCAATATACTATGTCAAATCACTCAGTCACCTATTCCTTTTTTAGGGGTGCCAAGACGGGACCCGTACAGTAACGCAGTAACGTCGCGTTGAGTTTCGGCAGAACGTATTCAAAAGAGCCCATTTACAAAAAAAAAAAAAGGCATCGCCCTTATATTTACTTTCTGTTGAATACACAACAAAATAGTCCACGGTCGTATAAACCTCGGCAGTTTTCTATTAACGTCTACACGTACATTTATTTATTGCGTAAATAGACATGATGCGATTGCATTCCTAATGATTTTTTTTTACAAAATGTACAAACGTTAATAGAATGTCCAAGGGATCCTACTGGACTCGACCGGAAACCGGCACACGTTTGTAAGGAAAAGTCCAGGCACTCGACAGCTGTGGCCAGTTCGTGAGTGCGAGCACCTCTCCATAATCTCATGCATGCAGGTATCCGCCGACAGAGGCTCCACCTTGATGAACTACGACGCACCGTTTCGGTGGGACGGAGACACTGCAGCGCGCAGAGCAAGGCGGACAAGGATTGAAAACTCGGCTGCGAACGAAAGAAATCGGAGAGAAGGCAGGCGTCCGAAGGAAAGGGGCGGAGAGAGGCGATCCCCTGTTTTGTTTGCCTGTCGGCGTGCGCAAGGTTTAACGCCAGAGAAGCGGAACGCCGTAAGCAAGGATTTACGTCCCCGGACTTAATATAAACGCCAGTGACATTTACTTCCTTTAATCTCGTACAGAAAAGCGAGGAGAAAGGAGACAAACAACGTTGGGTGATTACTTTGTTTCATCAAAAACTTTCTGCCACTTGTGCGTAAGAGCAGAAGGGAGCAGTGCCACTTCCGAGGCCTGATTAACGCTGATACAGCCGAAAGAAAAAGAGAAAGGAAATTCCTGGCGCATCCGTGCATTAAATTCGAAACTATCGACAACCTTGTGCCCCGAACGATGGAAATTGGTCACTCAATATATCGAGTGCCCATGTGGATTACGCCTTAATTAAAGTTTGAGTTTCTTTTGCGATTCGAAGTGAACAACTTTGTTAACTATTGGAATCCCATATAATTATTAAATTATGGGGTTTTACGTGCCAAAACCACTTTCTCATTATGAGGCAGGCCGTAGTGGAGGGCTCCGGAAATTTCGACCACCTGCGGTTCTTTAACGTGCACCTAAATCTAAGTGCACGGGTGTCTTCGCATTTCGCCCCCATCGAAATGCGGCCGCCGTGGCCGGGACCTCGTGCTCAGCACACCAACACCATAGCCACTGAGCAACCACGGCGGGTTCGAATCCCATATTCGTGCACCATAGAAAGCTAGCGCATGCACACATCAACGTACGTATATGAGCAGATCTGGTTATGCTATTCGCATAATGATTGCCGAGAAGCACAAATTGACGCTCACGAAGGCGAGGCTAATTAATTATACGCAGCAATTTAGAGGGGCCGTGAACGAAAGCAACGAACTGTTTGACGAGACACTGGTGAACCTAAAGTGCACAGTGATGACGCAGGACGACAAAACACGGGAAGTGAGGACTTTCTTCTTCTTTTTTTTTTCGAGGGTTGAGCTCAACAGAATTATGAGCAAAATCTGACCCACATGTGACGTTCAGCTTACAGTAAAGGTCAGTTTACTGGACACTGGTCCGTTTACTTAGCAGGAGGCCTGACGCCATTTACAGTATATGATGTTTCTTCTTTTACTGCGGTCGCCCGTGCACCGCGATGTCCACGCTGGCAAACAACGTGGTGGCAGCTACCACGAGACGCCGCATTTATGCCGCACCGTTAGCGCGCAGACAGCTCTTACAACCACCGGGCCATAAATCAGTATTTGCCCGGTAATGGGAGCGCGAGGCCAAAAGGGAAAAAAAAAAAGAAACAATAATAAATGTCCTCCGCGAAGCACGTCTGTCAACGGCGGGCCTCGTCGACCTCAGCGAGCGAGCCATCGAGGTACCGACAGCGCAAGCGGCGGGGAAGAGTGGGCGCAGAACGGCAGCTCCACTTTGCGCTTGATAAACGGTGTTCCACCGCGCGGACGTGTGGACAATGTGGCGACCTTCCACAAAGACAGCACGCAGGCGTCGGGATATTTATACACCTACGCACACCGAACTGTGCACAAAAGGGACCGAACGGTACGGCTCGGCCACGAACACACACACACACACACACACACACACACACACACACACACACACACACACACACACACACACACACACACACAAATAGAGAGAGAGAGAGAGAGAGAGAGAGAGAGAGAGAGAGAGAGAGAGAGAGAGAGAGAGAGAGACCCACGACGACGGAGAACGGGTGGGAGAAGACATTCTGCGGCCGCCGAGCAAGGGGCCCACGCCCAGCGTTGGCGTGCACGGCAGCACGGAGGATAGCGTGGCGCGAGCTTTGACGGGCCAACGACCTGGCGCGACCGTCGAAGGAGAAATAAATAAAATATCTCGTCCGATTGAGGGCGGCGGCACGTCAAGCCATTCGGAGCTTGCGGAGGAAACCATGGCGCGCCAACCCGAGAACGTCAGACCAAGGGGTGCCCGCATCGGCTGCACATACATGGGGGACATCGGGAATTCCGAGCCGCCGTTGCCATATTCGCGGGGCCCACCGTGGCGTACCGCGTGCGCGCGCAGTATCTGGGGTACGCGTGTCCGTTGAGGAAAGATTTGGAACGATCCGAAGGATGGGCAAACTTGCTGACATCGCGGACAACCTAGATTGAAGAGGGAAGACTGAACCGGCTTGACTGTGTATATAGGTTTCGACGTGTGGCGAGACGGGATTAAAATGACACCGCCAAGCACGCTAAGAGTTTTAAAACTGCGGCGAGAGCAGATGTAATCAGACTTCACACCTATGACACGGGCTTAAGCCAAAAGAGTGTAAATGCGCAAAGGCAAGGTTTGCGACTTCTCCAATTACGTCGATGTCATACGATGCAAGTAAAAATGAACACACAATTCTAACGTCAATAAATACTTGTAAAATTTGAATTGCGTTGACAGTTCGGAGCCCGTAAAATTATACGTATTGTGGTTAGCAACACCCCAACACTATTACCGCTGCATGCGATGTTGCAGCTTTCTTTATACGGGTGGTAAAGCAAGAAGTTCGGCAAAACGACGCCCTGGTATGAGGCTGGCAAGGAACAGCCCACGGGGGCCAATAGTCTCCAGTGTGCGAACACCAGGTAGACCGTACCGGTGACACCGCGGCCTCCAACACCAAGCGCGCGGGAATTACGCATCGCTCAATAAGTCACACGTTATCTCAGCGCGGCCTCATAGCCTCTATATATATACATCCGCCGCAGATTACCTCCAAGGTACGACGCGCGCGGGCCGCGTATGCGCTCAGCCGCGCGGACAACCCCACGCAGCAACGGTCAGGAGGAGGAGAGCAGGAGGAAGAAATACGCCCTCTCCCCCACCACAACTCGCATTTGTTCACTAACCTCCAACACTGAGCGCGTGCAGCAAGCCACCATACTTCTCGGCTCACCCTCGCACGATTTTTCTCGCACACGCAGAATACGGCGCGCGGGGAGCGATAGAAGCTAATCGCATCTGGAATTTAAACGGAACACGACGCGACGGCGAAAATTCGCCTGGTAGTCCATATGCTTCCTATCACAACAAAATGAACTCCCAGCTCAGAAATTTCTGAACTGTGGTCAGGTAGGTAGAATCGGCGAGCTTAAATGATGTAAAAGACAGAGAACCGCTTCGACCCGGGTAATTCGTTCGACAAAGGCTACCGAACCGCTGTAATTTTCATTTCTCTCGTTAGTGAGGAAGCGATTGGCATCGGATCTTCTAGACATCAACTCCATTCCATACGTGAGACACATGAGACAAAATGGGGCAATTTCAGAATTCCACACGCGACATCCGCCCTATACAACCGACCTCTACGCATCTGCGACGCAAAGACAGCGCACGACGTAGACGCAGGCAAACACCACCGTGTTTCAGACACGGCACGCGCCGCGAGTTTCCGATGTGCACCGGCATCAGCGCAGGCAGCGGACACGTGAGCGTACGGCCGTCGTGCAGCGGTGAACGACCGAAGCGGGGTTCCGGATCATGCGATGCGACGCGATGAGATGCGCATTCGTCAGCTGGCGCCGAGCGCCAAATTCCAGAGCAACGCGAGCGAGCATACGCAGGTAAGCCGCGGGTGTAAGCAGACAATGCCGGCTATACACGAGCGCGGTGGGAGGAAATAAAGAAAAAAAAAATGAAAGCACGAGAAGAAGCGCGGCGCCAGTCGGCAGACAGTGACTGGCGGGCAGGCAGGCAGGCTGTGAGGTCGCGTTCCAAATACGCTATGCATGTATACGGCTTTTGAAAAGAATGCAACAAGGGAGCCCAGCCGCCGCAACTGGAAGAAGAAAAAAAGAAAAGTGGGAACGGAATGCCAACAGGCACGCGGCAAATCACCAGAACGACGGAAGCCGAACCTAAATCGACTTTCAGACTCGCGTCGGAAAGCGGAGACAACGATCAGAGAGAGAGAGAGAGAGAAAGGGACCCGCTAGGGCAAGACAAAGGAGCAGAGGTATATAGTACGTATAATACTGTATACAGCAAGCTATTGTTTTAGACGAAAAAAGAGCGGGCCGGGCTCACACGGGTGGGTGAGGACAAATGACTCGAGCACGTCGCCCCGTCGACACCATTTTTTCAAACGGCACGCAGCGCCAGCACCAGGACTCCGGGAATCCGTTACCCGCGGAAGAGGAAATACTTCAAGCAGACGGGCGGCGGGAAAGGAAGCAGAAAGAGCCTGCGTGGACAAATACCTCCAGCGCGCGCACCATTTAGACGCGAATAACAACCAGCGGAGGGTTCAGCTCGGACGATGGCTTCCGAAGCCGCAGGAGATGGAGCCTCCCCCCCCCCCCCCCCCCCCTTCTATGACAGGATGCGGGAGGGATATATAATGCTTTTTATCGAACCGGCCTAAGGACCTATAGCGATATAGAGAAGTACGAACTGCCGACAGAAAAGTTCAATTCGTGCTTTCCGAAAACACACGGACAAGCTCCGTGATCTTTTAAGTGTATACACCGAGAAGGATGGGCCCGCAAAATAACAGAATGTCCAGTTTGTCGTGCATGCGAATGAGGGTAACTGTGCCGCCGCACAAGGCAGTGGACGAGAAACGACGGAAGACTCTTGGCATGCGATTCAAGCCGTTATCGATCCGAACATACAGCAGCTACTGCGTGCACTCTTGTAGTTTCGAGGCAAGGGCTTCAGAGATTCGATAAAAAGGAAATAGCAGGAGGTTGCAAGCCCTGAAGCATGCGTATACATATAAATATACCTATACAGCCCAACGCGAGAGAACTCAAGCGCGGCTGTTTTCGTCGAAACACACACAAAAACATTATTTATTTATTTATTTATTTATTTATTTATTTATTTATTTATTTTAAACCACGAATGCAATGGGGTATACAAGTGTGCGTCACTGGGCTCTGTGGTAACTATACCTCGTCCTGCGGCAGCTTTTTCCTCCATCAGTGACAGCTTGGCCTGTGCGGCGAATGTACGGACTGTACCAGAAATATGCAAGGCGGGGGTAACGGTAATTTAAGCTTCCCGAATATTAATTTTAAAAAATGGGGCCAAAAAAATAACCGAGTCAGTCTCAGTGTGAGCGAAGGCTTGGTAAGCCAGGAAAAAGGGATAAAATAAAAAGAAAGGAAGAAGAAAGAAAACGAAACTGGTGTCCACACCACGCTGAAACTTCTGCACCAGCTCACCGTGACGCCACAGAATTTGGCAGCGTCCACTCTGGACTAGTAGAGCGCTAATCGATGAAGGCCTAGATGCATTGCATTATAAGGGAACCAACGGCTAGACTTATATAGTACGCGTTCAGAACATTTTATTCTGCGCGAAAGCCACCGGCGCTCGACTGCTGTGACGTCACACGACGTGCTACGGTTGCGCTTTGGGCAAAAATAATCACACACTCACGCCCACGCGCCCACACGCACACTTGTAACTGCACAAGTGAATGCCACGCGCATCACCATGTTTGCCAGTACCCGAAGTATACAGAGATAACTCTGGACTAGTTTGTCTCTAATGCTGCAAAAATAAGAAGGTCTCTTTTTCGGTGTAACTATATAGTCAATCTTAGTCACTCTGTCAGCTTGCCATAATCCGTGTAAGTGAATTAAAAAGACATATGCATACGAGAATCTCCTCTTTGATAAACGGACACAGCTCTGCGTTCGCAGTTAGCGCAGCACTTGGCTGATGCTCAATGCAAAACTCAATGCCCCTCCACTCTGTGATGAAGTATGACCAGCGAAGTTGTGTACGTGGGCCCCTTAAGGCGAACTGCACTTCCGCAGCGGGTCGGTCGGGCATTGCACTATCTTCGGGATCAGCCCACGTATGGGGAGTTTTGTGTCCACACATGGACACGATCCTGGGGGAACTAGCCCTTAACAGCTTCGCAGTGAGATTGGTTACGTCTCTCTCTCTCTCTCTTATTAATTGATTTCTTACTAATTAATTAATTTCCGTCGAACGCGGGAGCAGTGGCAAGGGCTTCGGCAAACGCGCGAACGCGCGTTAGCGCGTTCGCGCGTTAGCGCCGAGGGGCGCCAACGAGTCAGCTGTGGAAGCTTAGAATAGAACGACGCCGAAGCCAATCCAGATGATTATAGTTTTGCGTCCACACATGGACACGATGCTTGGAGAACTAGCCCTTACCAGCTTCGCTGTAAAAACGCGCGTTTCGATCCAAACGGTAAAATACGCAGTCGTTAATCACACACGCTCAACAAGTGAAAGTCGATAGAAAGCAGACGCGCAAAAATATTAATAATGAAAAAAGCAGCAGTCCCCGCCGATTCTTTCGACAACATTAGTTTGAATAATATCGCGCGCTGTTCTGCATGATTTCGTTGGCTGTGGATACTAGACCCTGCCAAGAAGCAACTGGGGCACAACCAGCTATCGCACAAGCGCACTTTAATTGGAACAAGACGGAAAGAACGGCACAGACACAGCGGAAGGCTTTGTGCGCGTTCGTCGACGAAACAGCACAGCTATACAAGTGTACATAAAGATGAGGCGGCGCGTGCACTTCAAATCGGCGCCCACCGGCGTGAACTCGCAAATTAAATTCAGTCGCGCCCGCCCGCTAGAAGCGTCCGATAGCTGGGACTCGCACGTGCACACAATCTGTGAAAGCAAACTGTGCGCCAAGACGAGATGGAAGCGGCAAAATGTACAGACAGCTGTCACAGTATTCGGTGTTGTGAACAGTGATCGATACGAGCCAAGATGGCGAGGAGGAACGGGCACTAGCATGGCACTGTAAAACATAAAAAAAAAATCTTGAAGGAACAGTGCACGCAGCGTGTATGTACACAAGCCTCCCTTCCCCCCGTCACCCCCTCCCCATCCTATTATGATGAAGAACGCGGTACGACACTCTTCGGCATCCTGAAGCAGCATGCAGTAGCAGAAGGAGCTGTAGCATGCAGCAACGCCACAGCGTCTGTGATGCAGGAAGCGAGCTCGGAGGCACGCAAACAAGAACGAAGACGACATGGACGCTACTTCTGAGACGGGAGCGCCTCTGTCTCCTGTTTGTCAAACGACGCTGAAGGCGGGGCGACAGATCAGGGCGCATGCAGGGAATGGCGAGAATGATTGAAGAGGAGAAGAAAAAAAAAGCAAAAAAGAGAAAGCTTCCTCCGCAAAAGACCTGCAGCGCACATAGGAAGCCCCACGAGCGGCCAAATTGCAGCCGTCAGAGCGCGAATCGAAATCTGCGGCGTCGATTCCGACTCCTTTCCGCTCCACTCACCGCCGCGCTGCGCGTGCGCCCTTCGTATCACTGTTTTCTTCTTCGCGCCGTATATGTAATCTTGCTAGGAACCTCCTTTTAATCGACCTATCTGACCTCGGTTCTCTTCTGTTCCTAAGCTGCAACGACGCACCAAGAAGTGATAAATTACACTACACGAGAGGTACGGTAACACAAGAGAGAGCGAGAGAAAGTATGACAGTTAAAAGCACAGAAATTGTGCTCGACGATTCGACCAGAGGACAAATAAGAAAGACAAAAACGCGTATATCCCGCTTCAAAGCGAACGAACGGCGCACAGTGAGCGCGACGGCAGAGACGCCCGGTCGAACAGGCACTCCAACTCTGAAATCTCGAGAACTCGATTTGCTCTAGCTGTTTGCTTGTGCGTGGAAGAACATCGTCTCCGCTCTTGACGGCACGACCGCACAAAAAACGCGGCTACCTTTCCCTGCCATCCCCTACAAAAACACACGCACACACTTCGGCTTCGTTCCTGTCTCGCCTATACATATGGGGAAAGCGTGCTTTCCTGCAGCGCAAGTAACAGCAGCCTCAATCATCTCGCACTGTCACTCCTCTACGTACCATCTTCATGGCTGCTGCCTCTCATCTTTCAATACTACCACTACTACTACCACTACTACTACTACTACTACTACTACTACTACTACTACTACTACCACACACCCACACACGCACACACCCACCCACCCACCCACCCACCCACACACACACACACACACACACACACACACACACACACACACACACACACACACTAAAGCCACTGAGACGCCGACTTCACCTCGGCTCCCAGCATTACGCTGCACAGGAACGTGACTTCTCGATTCTGGGGGTCGTGATAGATGGAAGCCTGGGCATGCGTCTCTCGGATGCCTCGCGGGCACGGGAACAAAAAAAAAAGGGGGGGGGGGGCGCCATTCTGCTTCCCCGCACGCCTTTACCTCCGTCTCAGTAGCCAAAAGAAATGAGCACGCCAACGGTAAAAAGGAAAAAAGACAGAAATAAATAAAGAGGAGCAAATGGAACGAAGCGACTTCGAAACGAAAAGGCACGCGCCCACCAAATTCTTGCTCAAAACCAGGGCCTGGGTTGCGAAAGCCATTCTAAGTGGCCCGGCGCACGTCCTTTTGTTCCTGCACGGAAGCGCTCTTCGTGACGGCCACTGCGCATATCAAAAGGCACCGCTTAGCTACGGCTTCTCTCGGCCCGAATCTCTTTCGAATGGTTTCAACGGGAGAAAAAAAAAAAGAAGGAAACGAATGCGAGGCCAGCCTGAAAGCAACGATGTGATGCAAGAAAGTAATGATAAGTAAACAACTGAGACGCAGGCAACAGAGATAAACACGTTACGCAATGGGAGAGGAAGTCCGATAGGAAGAAAATGCGCAGGAGCGCGAAGGGGATCGCCATGGCGGATGCTGCGGCTCCTCCGGCGTTGCAGTTCGTTGACGGCGCATGGGCACCCCGAAATTACGACCCACTTGACTGGCACTTAAGGCATTTAGCTTCGTAAGCACTTATTTAGATGCATTCGCGAGCGCCCCATCAACGTTTGCGATCCAGTTTTTTTTTTCTCCCTTTTCGCGGAGAGATCGAAAACGTTAACCCTAAGTCGCCAGGTGAAGCGGATGCTGAAGAAGAAGCGAACGACGGTGCGCTCAACAGCAATGCTAAAGGATTAGAATCTTGGAACATTCGCACGATCATCCACAAAATCAATGGTGCTCACACGTATGTACATAAATGGTCGTCTACGGTACAGAACTACGCCAAAAGGCAGAATGATGACAGCGTCTTTATTTATTTATTCTTTGTTTAAAGCAAAGGTGATGCGAATGACAACGGTCACGTACAAAGTAATCCTCAGCAATTTCCCATTTTGCTGCACAAACCGAAGAATTATTTTCCTTGCAATCGTGGCAAAACGGAGTCGCAGATGTATAGAGCGTGCCGACTTAGCAGCGATTCTGTGGTCAAGCCATGAACGCCCAGTTCTATAGCTGAATATATATATATATAATATATATATATATATATATATATATATATATATATATATATATATATATATATATATATATATCGAAACTCTGAAATTGAGGCAGCAAGCGAGATACGTAGAGAGAAATAAAACGACTTCAACTTCTTGCAGGCAAAAAACACAGCGTCACTGGAACCTTCGTCGGCACGAGCGTGTACACTGTACAGCAGGAAGTGATAGGAACGCGCTTCGCCGCTCGTCGGCCAGGAAGACGGAGCAGCAGCGACTCGGGCCGGAAAAGCACCGCTAGATGCAACGGAACGCTTCTTCCCCGCTTTCCGCGACCGTCAACCCGGTTACCGTCAAGCGGACGTCGGCTGGCGCACACACCGATCCATCAGGCCGCCCGGGCGAGTCACAGCAACAAGAAGGCCGCCACGGCGCACGTTATGCCAACAGCTATAGGCAAACATGAGAGAGAGAGAGAGAGAGAGAGAGAGAGAGAGAGAGAGAGAGAGAGAGAGAGAGAGAGTAAAAGAAACTAAACTAAAGGAAACGCGGTCAGAAATGTATGCACCGACTTGATTGATGGATCGATTTCTAGCTCCTCAAAAGTTACATCTCCATGGGAAACGCTGCAGTGGTGGAGGGCTCCGTGCGAGTGGTTCCCAACACCCAGGATTTCTTGAACGCGTCACAGCAGAGATCAGGGTATACGCAGGCTCTTTTATGAAAATGCACCCGCCGCGGCAAGCCCGGAGCACGCGCACGCGGAAGCCGCGACGAAGGCGCAGTTTATAGTCCGCTGTGAATAGAAGCTTCCACGCGGTGCGTGCCCCAGCACGCTGCGCGAATCGAACGTATATACATGGACTGCGGTGCCTCGCGACTTCGCAGCGTTTCAATCACTGTGGTCGCTTGCACACTATAGACGTTACCGCAAAAAATCGTCCTTAAGATCGCGCTAAAACGAGAGCAAAAAGGTAAAACGCCAAGTACTTCGAAGGAAAGCCGTACGGAACATCGTGCAAGGTATTTTTACGGCGTTCAAACTACAGACAAGCTGAAATTAATGTAGACAGGAAAATGTGCAAGCGCCAAGGAACTGCGTATACAATAAGGCGTAAATCGTTTGAAATAGGTTAATAAACGACGTGGACCTCACTGAAACGCTTCCAGAACAGTAGCAGAACAAGTAATTAATTACACACCGAGCCGGACAGAGAACTTGCCGCCGACTGTGCAGGAAGTCAGAGAACACCGGTGACGCTTAGACATCTTCGCCTTATACAGCATGCAGTTGATGCGAAAACAGAAGAACATGGCGACGGCCATACATACAGGGCGCGCGTACGCATTAGAAAAGGATAAAATAGGAAGAGGCGGAAGTGAAAACAACAAGCCTCTGTATACAAAGATGATATATATATATATATATATATATATATATATATATATATATATATATATATATATATATATATCGAATATCTGGCGCGTGTGCTACGGCATGCGTTCTAGCGATCGAGCCCAAACTTTCGACTCTGTGGTCCCATCATCGCGTCTCGATAAACATTTACGACAGCATCGTCACTGCGGCAAATGCCGCACCATACGTACCGGGGGAAGGAAGCCCAACGAGTACCTGTCACGCGGCGGGCTCGGAGCAAGGAGGAAATCGAGGAGAACGCGGACTTGGCGCACAGAGGGCGGGGCAATTTTATCAACGACGCGCAGGCAGCAGCGCGACTCGTTCGCGCATGCGCGTGCCACGAGGTGCTTACACGCGGTCCATGGCTCGGCCTCCCCGAGTGGCGTCTCCATTCGGCGTGCGCCGATTCTCCATCGCCAACGACCGCCGATCCCGGCCGCGCGCGCGGCACAGGCCGCTATCTGCGCTGTCCAGGCACTGGGCGTATACAGTAACAAAGCGCCGTTCCGAATTGCTGTATCTCGCGAGCAGCGACCGCGATATAGTGCGGGAAAATTTCCCGGCTGCGTTTGTTTGCTTCGCAGTAATTGTTGGCTTAATGAAGTAAGCAAATAAGCAAGTAAGTTAACAAATAAATAAACGGAAGAAAATTATTGCTGACCCCACCGCAACTGTCTAGCGCGGTCTGCTGAGGCTTGAACGGCCGCGCCAGCAGCCGGGAAGAGGAGGAGGAAAAAGAAACGTTTATTCTCGCACACACACACACACACACACACACACACACACACACACACACACACACACACACACACACACACACACACACATATATATATAATGTGGGGCATGAGGATAGAGAGAAAGAGGCAACTATTTACATATTATACAACAGAGCCACTAGGTGAAAGTTTTTCCATAGTTAGCTTGTAAAGCCACGTGTCCTCAAAACAGCTTGCCACGTCATCACCACACCGTCACTGCATGCTTCTCACATAAGGGCCGTCTCGCTCTCTCCTCTCCCGTTCATTCTCTTTCTCACAAAAGATTTATTTATTTACTTATTTATTTACACACACTGCAGCCCATGGGCTGCAGTATGTGTAACACACAAGCGTATATACACACAAGCGCGCGTTATTTTCACGAGAATCGCCGGCACGCTCGATCACGCATGAAACGTAACAGAGTTTAGAGGTTCCAGGCTATAATTACTGAAACGTGACAGTAAATATTAGAACAGCGCGATTACACGGGCCACCGGAATGACGCGAGTATAGCCCTCGCGGTGTCTCGGCTGTTTGCCGCCTCAATGAGATACGCTTAAATTCGAACAGCGCCCATTCGACCGAAGGAATAAGGCTCGTTTTCATCCGGACGGCGCGCCTTTTTCATTACCCCGTCCTTTCTTCGGCGATAATTAATCGCAGCCGCGACAAACGGAACCGTCCATTCGAATAGCCGCGACTCAATTCGCGGCAGATCATTTACCAGGCACTTATAACTCGAGCAACGAACAATGGCGAACCGCGAAACGCTGCGTCAGGGAGACGCGGCAAGAGAGTTTCTTTGTGCAGGAGAGAGAGAGAGAGAGAGAGAGAGAGAGAGAGAGAGAGAGAGAGAGAGAGAGAGAGAGAGTCGATCCGCATCGCGGAAGACAACTAATGCTTCCTTTCATCGCGTCCACCTGCGGGAAGCCGGCTGAGTGCAGTATCCTCCCGTTTATTCCGTGCACCCTCACATATAGGCGGCGCTGTGCGTATCGTTCAATATGTGCTATACATGTGTCGAATGAGCAACACATGTTTGACACCGAATTCGTGTGTCAGGAATTCAGGTTATGGGTGATGTCTGTGGGATACGCCCTAAACCAATCAGCCACAGCGACGAGTATATAAATATTTACTGTGCGTTAGGCGGCTCTGTGTGCATGTGTATGTCCTTGCGTTTGTGCGTTCCTTTCTTCAACATCTTTTTTGGAGGGGGGGGGGGGGGCACTGCGGTAGCTCAATGGCAACAAAGCACGCGTGCTGCTTTGGGACGTCAAGCGCCAACATTTTTGTTTTCAACAGACAGACAGACAAAAAAACTTTAATTACAAGGTCCTGAGAATCTTTGCCCTAGAGCAGAGCTGCGGGCCGCTCCCAAGCTCCACGATATTATGCTCATATATATCCTTGTGCATGAAGGCCACTTCACTATTGACAAATCAGTATTATTCTCTCTCTCTCTCTCCATATATATATATATATATATATATATATATATATATATATATATATATATATATATACATAACGTTCCTCCCCATCCAGTATCACAATTACTGTGTCACAGATGAGGAGCACATTAGTTTCTATACATTCTGCAACTTTAAAACATGTTAGCTTTATTTTAAGCTGGCTTCAACTTAAGTCCGCATTTGAACGGGTACACGGGAGCAAGAAAGAGAAAATGAATAAGAAAGGAAACCGCCCGCATAAATAATCGTTGTAGATACTTTTGAGGGGCTGTCATGCGCTTTTCTCGACTCGGCTGACGCAAGGGCAGATAAGATAAAGCGAAGCCAAACCCTATAAAAACCTGGACTAGCTAAAGGAAGCGTAATTCAGTGCGTAAGTCTACTATACCGTGTACATAAGAGGCGCACGTCGACGGGGGACCAGACCCAAGAGTTTCAAAGGATGCGAGCAGACAGCGCCATCGCCATTTCGCGAAGACGACGTAGACAGCGGTGTCTCTCGCGAAAGCACGCATGTAGGACTCGACGTCGTTTGCCGCGCCTTAGCTTACTAAGCAGCGCTCTGTATATACCGCGCACTGCCGGCATTTCCCGCCGATTAACTCACAACAGAACATGATATAAAAAAAACAATTACAGCGGCTCATAGCATTCAAGGAGAATTTAGAATACAGCGAGATTCGCTTTCCCAAGGAGCCGTCCTATAAGCGTGCGCTTGTTGCTTATAACAGGCATGGAAAGTGCGCCAGTTAGATCAAGCTGAACGTGGAGCAAAGAAAGAAAGAAGGAAATAAATAAATAAACAATAAATAAATAAATGAGGGAAAAAAGTGCCGTCTGTTTGCGTGAGAAGGCTCCGGAAGAAATCAACATATTCCGTGCAGCAGCGCAGCAAGTATACCCCGCAATGAAAGGCTTACAAAAAAAAAAATCCCGTACTGAAGAGAGATGAGAGCCGACGCAAGCTGGCACGTATACCTCCGAAGGCCCGGCATTAAAAAGTTTTTTTATGGCGCACGCGCGAGACTCGCTCTGCCTAAGCGAGCTCCGCCGGTGCGGCGCGGCCAACTCCTCTTACATCAGCCGGGCTCGTTTCCTGCATCGTGCACGCCGCCACAAATGAACACGATTCTCCGAACTAATGCAGGATTAAGGGAGGACGGAAGGAAAAGGAAGCGACAAAATTATAGAAGCCACCATTAATGGTGTTGCTCCACCTGTTTCGCAAACCCACTTTCCTGACCAGCTTCAGAGCGGCGACTTCAGCGCTCACTTTTACGCATCCACATGTTGTTCCTTCGACACCTAAACAGCTACGCTATCACTCACTCACTCTCTCATTCGCTAGCTCCCTCCCTCCCCCCTTTCTTTCTTCTCTCCATCCCTCTCTCCCTCCCCCTCACTCACTCACTCACTCATAGAGCACTTCTTCCGCAAACCATATTAAAAGCTCAAGGACTGAGCAAGCCCGCGGTATGCGACTGCGACCATGCATGCAAGAGCATGCAGGCGCGGCCCACTTCCTCTGCGGAGAAACACGAAAGTTGGCATATCTGTTTGTGTTTCTATAGCTGCCACAGAAAGCGACACACTTCTGCTATCGCTTTACGCAGCTGTGGGTACCATTACTGGTAAAGTCCTCACGTTGGCTTTGGCTGCCATGATTGGACTTCGGCGATGGGGAAACTGCTGGCTTTCCAAAACTAACTTCATGTGTTGAAAGAGGTGTCAATCTGCCGTCACAGAGTCCGCGTATCACGGGGTACGGCGAAGAATTTCATATTCATTGAAGATTGCTTCAATTTGCGCAACAAACGAATTGTGAGCAGGAGCATTGTCTTGCAAGGGCACGACGCCTTTTGACAGCATGCCCCGCCTGCCGATTGTGATGGCTTCGTCGTCAGCAAGTTAGCACAATACGTCCTCGTTACGGTGACATTTTTCGAAAGGAAATCTGTCACCACCACTGCTTGCGCTGGTCCCAAAACAGTGTCAGAATCAACTTGCTAGCTGAGGGCTGCACGTGTGTCATTTATTTCATTTTTTTTTTTTTAGATCCGGATTTAGTCTATGGGTCATAATGTTCAACCCATGTTTCATCCAGTGAAATCAATATTGCGGGGGGAGGAGGCTAGTTTATGAATTGTTCTTCGGGGATATTTGTGGCCGCCATTTTTGTGAGTGCCCCCATAAACGGCTGAATAACTGGGAGTCGGTGACGTTTCGACCAAGTTCCGTCGCCGTTTGAACTGCCGATGCCAGCACTTAACGACGTCATTCGATGGGGAATCTGGCTCAATGACCATCGTAATTTCTTGTAAAATATATTAAGGTGTGTTGCATTTGAGAAAGAAAAACTTTACCCGTTGTATCCCAAACAAATGTTGCGTTAATGTAAAATAACGCTGCTAGTCTCGTGTCTGTTGCCGAGCATACAAATACCACTTTCGTTTTCCGCGACATTCGACGCTTCAAAATCTACCTAACAGACGGCACTACCTCTCCTGAAAGTAGCCCAGCGAGAGAAAGAAATATGGCGTCCTTCTCGAGGTACTTGAGTCGGTGTGTACCTGAACTTTCTTACAACTTGTCATGAAGTACTTTGTCATGAAGTATGAACGAGCAATACACAAGGATCATTTGTGTGTAAAATTTCAAGGAAGGAGGCGACTAGAAGTACTTCTTTTGCCCCATAGATTGGGTTGCGTCCACACATGCTGCCGTCAGGAAAACGGGGTTCCCGAACTTCACGTGCAACATGTGCGGCTGCCTCTTTAGTCGCGCCGTATATAGTGCAAAACCCGACGAGATATAATAGTGTCCTTGGTTTCTAGTGCAACGCATTATCATTTGCATGCGTGAATTACATACGCATATGTATTCTCCGACCTATACAGATGTACAGTCCCGGCCACTCCTAGAGGGAGCACGGAGCCCACGGCATCTTTCCGCGGAGTAACCCACTACCAGGGCCTCACGAAGTCTTTCGGTGCAGGCGCAATCAAAGCGATTGGCGAAAAGGCCGGGAAGTCGCTTGCTAATGGCGATTCGTCTGCCAAGACTTCACGAGGCGCCCGTAGTGGCGCTCTGCGTAGCGCTGCCATGGGCTCTCGTGTTCCTGCTAGCAGTGGCCGCGCCTGTACATCTAGCGTTGGGTGAAATTTCTTTTATGCACGCCTAAGTGAACTGGGTCAGGGGGAATCTTTATTGAACGACCCTCGTAATGTGCGTGCCCAAAAGCGCACTAAGACGACGTAATGGCTCATCTATCACGAAGATTAATGCGCGAGTCGAAACGACTGCCCACCCCGAATTACGCGGAAGAGCAGCGCCTCGGAAAGTCGCATGGTTATAGTCTTTCAGACACATGATACAACATCGTTAATAGCCCTTCCGTTTGAAATTAATCGAGGTTCGCGCGCATACTTTCCAGTAGTTTCGTTGACGCACAGACAAACGCAGACTAGGATGTATGGATGAATGAAAGTAAATATAAAAATAAAACCCCAGTGAGCTTCTCGAGATGTTAACGGTTGTTGGCAGCTTTCATTTGCTTGACAGCCCCCTCCATTATTATACCCTCTCCATGTTACACGGACCAAAACCTTCAGGCATGTCTCTGATAAACGCAGCCTGCCGCTGTCATAAATCACGAAGATTAATTTTGCAAAGGCGAGGAGGAAGCGAAACGGAGGTCCTAACAAACCACGATCGAGTCCAACCACGGAAGGTGCGAGAATCCGCGTTATACGTTAACCTTCACATCAAGGCCGGTGCGCAATGTGACCACCTCTTACGCGCAAGCGTAACGGACCAGAGCTCGTGAAATCGGCGGTGTTTGTGTGACGCCGCGATGCAATCGAACGAGGAAGGCGCCTGGGTATCCGTGCTGGCTCCAGTTTGTCTGAAAGTTTGGCCTGGTTTCTGTGCTTGTTTTGTGCGCTTCGACAGCCTCCTATTGCTGAAGTTGACTGGCAGGACAGCATACGACTAACAATCAACATAAAACGCGGGCGCCATTATGCCTTTGAGGAATGCGTAAAACGTACGACAGCTTCGGGTGTGCGCAAACTCGAAAGGACAAACTAAAAATATAATATAGGTAGAAGACTGGTGAATGTTACGTATAGTTTCAAATTAGGTGCTGTAAAAAACAAAACAAAACAACAAAAAAGTATCGTCCTCTATCTCCCACGTAAGAAAACGTGAACACAGGCGCGGGACTAATTCCAGCAGCGATAGAACAGCTGCACTTCGGTTCCGTAGGCCTTCATTTCATAGAGAAGTAAAATTGTCCGCGAGTATATAGCCGCTCTTCGCAAGCAGCCGATCCCGGTGATGACGTAGGCAAGGAGCTCTTCAGGCAGATGACGACGAGCGAAATGGAATGGAACCGTTGCGTTACGCGGCAGCTTTCTCGCCTATCAAAGAAGGGCTAATCTATTTAGTTTTTTTTTGCAACAAACAGTAATCTTAATTATTTGAGTTATACGTTTAAGGCTGCACTAATCGAGTTCACGGACATGGAGCTCCGAACTGTCCAAGTCCGAACACGCGAGTAAAGACGATCGAGTAACTATCGAGTTAATTGGGTCGCGATAAATGCAACGATTCTATTACAATTCTCTTCCGCGCCTTTTCAGTAGTCCGAGCGGCACCCCGTGCATATACGCTGCCACCAAGATCGGCAGGTCACGAGCACGGCCACCTTCTGACAACCACGGCGGCGACAGATCTGCAGCGGCATGCATCCCCGATGCAGAGCAACAAGGCGTCTGTATTACACAGCCTTCGGGTGCCGTCGCTCAAAACCTGTCGGCCACGTACAGCATGCAGGTACACAAGCTCGACGCTCGTTCAGGTTTGCGGTTCCGGTCTGGGCAGCGTGTCCAAACTGACACCCAACAGAAAGAAGTGCCAGGGAACTGAGTTGGTCCACGCGCAACGGACCGGAAAAGCACACACGAACCCAGCGCTGGCATCTCGATCACAAAAAACACGGGGACACGATGTTAAAAGACCGGCACCGGAAGGCACATCAAGTGTGGCTGGGTGACGTCCGGTTGAAAAAAGCTAGTGGGCGGACAGGTCCTTCACGCCAGTGGCAACCAACCGTTATTCTGCTTCGGTCATCATTACGGTTACCACTATGTAGCGCGCAATAATGAACGAAAAGGCATACGCTTCTCGATAACGAAAATATCACAAGGCTGCAGGCACAACTCTTCGAGCAGCGGCTTTTCACTGTCGCGCGACAGCATCGCTGAACGTAATGCGCCGCTGTGCGGTACACGGCACAATTACCGACGCGAACAACTTCGCCAGCGGCCCGCAAGGGCGGAGGGGGGGGGCGGCGCCGAACAAGCAAACCGCGCATTCCGAGCGCATTGATCTTGGCTCAGCGACGGCCCCAGGCCCCCGACAAGCCGAGTCCCATATCTCTTCATTGTGTCCATCGCGGACACTGTCGGTACACGCCCCGGCGGAAACGCGCAGGGCGACCAGCGATTCGCTTAATCAGTTTGCCTATCTGCCGACTACTATCTGACCGTTGTCTAATCTTGTTTGCTCGCCGAAAGCTCCCCGTCGGCCTCGGTCGCTTAGTCAATGCGAAAGGAACGCCCTCGCCGGAACGGCAGCTCCTGGGCAGACCCCCTACAGCTAGCCGCATAGTACAAGTCGTTTCCCCGCCCCTGCACACATAAAAAAATACACGCATCAATGCAGACACACCGCACATAAATACGTACGACGAAAGGGGGGCTACTGCTCGCAACCGCATGCTCCCAACGACATCGATCAAGTCGCGGAAACCCTCCGCACGCGAGTCGTGCACGTATACACAGCACAATCAATACAATTTATACGTCTTTCCACGCGCTGCGCCATCAGGACAACACTTGAGCGGCAGGGGCTGACGAAACGGGCGCCGAGACAGGGACATAGCTCCCGTCGTAATGAAAACAAATTGGACTTCTCTCGCGACGCACACAGAGCCGCAAATTTCCCGTTTCTGTAAGCCATGCCGAAGGCAATTAAACCCGTGGATATATATATATATATATATAGGCGTTGCTGGGCGCTTCCAATGGCGAGAGGAAACACGCAGCTCGAGCGAGACTTCGGGGCAGCGTAAGAGGGTAAGAGGCAGCGACTGCATGCATGGACCTGCGTAAACATCGGGCGCAACTCGCGAATTGTTGAATTGAATTCTGGGATTTTACGTGCCAAAAATCACGATTTGACTATACGAGGCACGGCGCATACAGTGGGGGGACTGCGAATTAATTGTCCTGCTGATCGCACAGAAGCAGGGCAGAAGCGGCAATGCTTTCGTGTTCGTGCGCTTTCGCCGAGGCATGCAACGTGAGGAGCACCGCCGAAAGCGCCGTCTCGTTTCTCTAAAGAAAACTGCTTCGCGAAAAGAGTTAATAAAGCTGTCCATATTCGTGGAAACACCGCGTGCCAATGGTCAATGACGTCACACTACTTTAGAACATCATCGGCCTACAGAGGTTTAATGAAACAAAAGCAAATCAGCTATTCCGCATTTCGGTGCCTGCTTCGTAGAGAAGGAGAGATAAGTCGGCTTTTCCTTCTAATGGCTTCCAGATAAGACCACATCTGCATTTAAAGAGGCATCAAGAAGTTACCGTCCGTATGAACCATGCTGATGACTAGCGTCGGTCTTGCTCTTTACGAGGATCGTCGTTAAATGAAAGTACCTTTGTTAACCGCTCTCTGTTGCGATCGATCGCCCGCAAAACCCGCAAAGGCCGCAGAGAGAGAGAGATAAACGCAAGGCAAGGGTGCTCCACTCAGGTTTACGACCTCGCGCTTGGGAGATGTTTTCGATCCCCTTCCCTTTTAATTTGAAAATAAATTCGACCGCATTAAGGCCACGAACATAGCGACTAGCTTCTCTGTACCCTTTGGGAACGGCTAACGTCAAATTATTGGCAACGGTTCTTCAGGAAATTTTAGACAACTTTCTCGGCGATACATGATACAAACAAAACCAGTTCGGATAATGTACGCTGAAAAAATATATAAAAAAGGTATTAATACGCAGCTGCTATACCGCTGTCTGCGTCAAGGAAATGTACAGTGTGGATTCCCTTCTGAAATTGGATATGCGTCGTAATTCAGGTGTACACTTCACGCGAAGTATTTACGGTCGAACTAAAGATATAAACACCACCGAACATGTCCAATCTCATGTTTGACGAGAGAAAGTGCGACACCCATACTATTAGAATAATACATAAAACAATCAGTCTTTTATAGAAAGTAAACTCGCTGGACCACTGGAACTAGACAAAGTTGCTCCAATGTGGACGCATATAGAGTACGTATAAGCTATACAAAATGGTTCTTGAAGTCACGAGCTAACTCATTCTATTTGCTATCAGGTATGTGGAAGTAGGTACTAGATCTTTCGCTCACCTTGGCAACACCTTCAGAAAAGGCTCCGTTTCTGGCGCACGCGGAGGACCTAACCTGCACCTCTTCGAACAAAGAGCCAGCTCCCGCTTCTCAATTAAGGCAAGTGCTCAACAAAGCTACTGATACTATCGCGGTCCCGGCCGCCTCTTGTTTTTCTTTTACATTTTTTCCAGTGCTCTTCTCTAAGTGAATCGCCCCCACCCACTTACGTAAAAGAAAAAAAAAAAAAAATAATAGAACCCCCAGAGGCTTCCTTTTAGCATCACATCAGAGAGAGAGAGGGGGGGGAGGGAGGAAGACGAGATTACCGATGCCAAGAACTACGAGCGTGTAAAAGATAAGAAACACAGTTGTATAATGTCCTTTTCCTGGAGGAAAACGTCGCTTTCAGGCAGCGCCTCATTTTATACTGTTGTTATCGCGCGTTGGGCGTCCCAACGGAAATCTGCAAAGCAAAGCGACGATGTACTTCGCAAAACGATTTAAACAGAGAGAGAGAGAGAGAGAGAGAGAGAGAGAGACCAGTTTAGCGAATAAAGCACTGGAATCAGTCACTCTTCAGGACTTTCCTGAAGCGGTCTCTCTATATTTCTCTTCGAAGAAAGCGTCTTAGCTCAAGTCGAAACTGCTAGACATAACCAACTGGAACGAAAAACAAAATTCACGCTATGGCGTCATACACACTATGAGCGAAATAATAAAACCACAAAGGTTGCAAAAGCCGCAGAAGCATGAAGAACGCGCCGGTGCCTTTGCAGTCGTGCTTATCAAATTGCCGCTCGCGTTTCCTGAATTAGTAGCGTCGTTCCGTCCTTGATATTTTACTTACAGGTTCGATTTAGTTTTGCCAGAAGAAGTTATTACTCACCCGCACCAGTAAAACGACGACGGGAAGACATGTGAGAGCAAAATTATTTCAGTGCAAAGATGAAAAAAAGAATGAATAATTTTTGCAGCAATTAATGTTTTGCAAGAAATATCCGATACCAAGAAAAATGAACAACAAAATTTAAGAAATGCGAGTGTCAGCAAGGCTAAATATATAATTTGTCGACTTTGCGCCGCCGATAAAAATTGCTCGCCCTGAAATTTACGCATGCATCCACGCGCCGCATCAGACTCATGTTAGGCCTCTGCGCTGTGTTTTTAGAGCCTGCTGCCTAACGCGCGTGGCACAAGAATGTTTTCAAATAATCTGTGGCCTTATTAACGCGAATACGTTAAGGGCCCCACGTCGCCGAAAATCCGACGTCGGCGTCCCGATGTCGACCATCACTTCGACAAAAATGATTTCAAACCACGCATATACCCAACCAAGCAGGCCCTCCATGTACCGCGAGGAAGTCACTAAACTAACTGAACTTCTCAAGGTAAAATACGTCTGAAAAATCGTAAAGTACGACTAACACACAACATGCATACATGGAATGCATCATGTAACCGCACAAAAACAAGGGACAAAGAAGGAACACACAAGACAGGCGCGCCTGTCTTGTGTGTTCCTTCTTTGTCTCTTGTTTTTGTGCGGTTACATGATGCATTCCAATATCGACCACCAACTAGACCGCCTATCCCTGTTAAATATGCATACATGACAGCGTCAGACTGCAATTTGAATATACGCAAAAAACAATTATGTTACGCGGAAACACAAAACATAAACCCCTTTTTCAGCGTTTATACCTTTCATAGACCGGCCATGGCCTCCGAGATTTGCGTGCGCAAATGTCAAAGGCCGTAAAGCGGCGCGCCCGGTTCCTTGTAACACCTCCAGACGGCGCTCGTCTCTGCCACATCGCGGCCCACACAAGATGCCGCGTTCCTACCAGAACGCTCGCCTTCGTGCATAGCCTTCACCGCCAGCGTTTCACGGTAAATGTTAGTGACATAAGCTGCAGTTGCCGGGAAGCGTAAGAAGCAGTCAGGGATCATTGAATGCTATCGCGTTCCACTCTTAGAGGCGAAGCTTAAGCGTCCTCCAAATTTTTTCACACCATTATGATTGCGAATGAAGAAATCTGAAGAACCCCATGCCTGCTAACAAAACACTGACTTTTTTCGCAGGACACGAGAAAAAAAAAAAAAAAAGCATTCGATTCGTTGCCGGTAACTTAACGGGAAATATTTCTTTATAGCTTTTCCCCCCAACTTTTGTCGCAAGTGACGTAAGAGACTGGCCAACGCCACGGCGATCGCCTCGGGCCTCGTCATCACGCCGATCGCTGTCGTAAGAGCCAGCCAATGGCGGAAACACTCTGAACACTCTGAAAGCTCCAGTGTTGCTTTGAGGCGGTGATCCCCATGATCCAGTGAACATTCAACACGCAGCTTATAGAGGCAGCATCGATGGAAGAAAATGAAACCAGATGGACATGTCATGAGACGTATTTTGTGAAAGTTTTCTTGCCATTCTATTCGTTCCTCATCAATTGCGAGGAATGGTCTGTCCCGACAATAAATATATAGCAGGAACGCGTGACTGCAAATCAATGACGAAAAAAAAAAAAAGGGGGGGGGGGGACTGTAAAGAACTGTTACCAACATACGGCCACTCCTTTAACACGTATTTTTCTTTCTTTTTACTGGATACTCTTTTTATTATTATTATCATCCATATACATGCGCTCAGGAAATCTTGTCGGAGGTAAGTTTCAAGATTACGGTTTCGTAGCGACGGTGTCGACGATAACCTAAACCGCTTCACACTTTTCCCTGGACGCCGGCTAGTCAAGGGAAAACCTTCCACGGCGATTGCGAACCAGGGGCGAACCCTTAAGGGCACGTACACATCAACGATAAGAGCGAGGGCAAAGTAAAGCAGCGCGCGAGGATTCTTCGATACGCGGTTCGAAAACCATGTGCAGTGGCCCTCATACTCTGAACGGTGGCCCGTTGAGACGCCGCCCACTTTTTTACCCCTCAATTTCGTGGAAGCAACGGCGTTTCAATCATACCGGCCTGAAAAGCCGTCGCGTGAAAAAAAAAAAAAGAAAAAAAAAATGCGACGAGCGATTGAGAAAAGCTCCGCGCGCCACCCAAGCAACGGTGACGATCGATCGTCTGGTTTCTAGAGCGGTTGATTGCTTTAGCACTAAATTTCTGCGAGAAGCGTATTATAGGAGATAAGTTTTAAAAGATATTTTGTTTGGAGATCACGTCGAAACATACAAAAAAAGAAAAAAATAAAGAAAGTGAAGTGCCACATTGTACGCTTGCCTGCTCTTCAGCAAGGAGGATATAGAAACTTGACAGAGGTGGAAGGAATGAATGAAGTAAAATTAAATGACACGTTATAAGGCTAAAGTAAAACAGCCACACATAATTTATCCAGGCAGTAGGAAGAATGAAAAGCTAAATCATCGGACAATAGTGAAGAGAACTTCTAGCAGAAAAAAAAAGAAAGAAAAAGGAAGAAGGAAATAAAAACGATCACTAATTAGCCGCCGAATCGTGAAGAGCACACGAGAATCTTTTAACAAGTTTCGGCGCCTGAATGAGCTATAAGTGAAGGCGCTCCAGCCTTCACAACGGTGAACCTTTTTGGGAAGACAAAACATAGCTGCAGCATCCGCTACAAGTACGAAGCACATAGGGGTAATAAGGTCACGCCATGCATGGTCCCGCGGCGACTCTCTTCCCGGACACAGAGACGCTCCTACCACGCATAATGAAGTTACTAAATTTTTTTAGAGAGAAGGGTTTTTCCCGCCGCCTCACTCCAAGCTAAGCAGGCGGTCCGCTCAGACTCTTGCAAACGAACTCCTACCCAAATCCGGCGTCCCTTAACAGCATATATCCCGAGATTTATCCGACTTGTTCTTGCGTCGCCTGTGGTGAGGTAGCTACGTTGCCTCATATGCTCTGGGAGTGCGGGTCGCTGGGCCCGAAGTTCACCAAGGAAGAGTGGGACGCGCTCCTGCGAAGTCCTGTCTTTGAGGACCAAATCCTGGCCGTCCAGCGCGCCCGCGATCGGGCCGGCAGACTAGATCTGTCAGTCCCGTCGTGGGATTAGCCGGGTGCGCGTTTTATCGCGTTTTTCTGGACCCAATAAAAGTTTATTCCCCCACTTACTCATGGTCACGCGCTTCAAAGCGCCGTCCGCGCAGAAGCGGGACACGAGGCGACTCCGAAGGTGACACAGTAACTGCTTTTCTTCGGTTCACAACAGCACGAACGTAACTACTGTTACCATAGTAAATTACCACGCGAATAAAAAAAAAAAGAATACACGCAAGGAGAGACCTGCCTCTTCTTGTGTGGCCCTTTTCTTCCTTTTGCGCCATTTTCTATGATATGATTACAAACCCTAAGACGTTCTACGTAACTACTGTGTTGACCTTGCTACGACATTCACTGCGCGTGGGATGGCTGCTAGCGTAAAATTTCCGTTTCAATTGCGCACGAGAACCGTAAATGGGGGATCCCAAACTGTGCTTGCAACCCCCCCCTCCCCCCCCCCCCGGATAAATGAAAAGTATGCTTCAATGCCTTATTCGTCCAGAGTCAATGTCTTTAAACATTCTTCCTTGGTAAGAAATTCGCTTGGAATATGCTTTATTCACAGGTGTTCGCAACTACTGATTCTTCAGAAAGAAACTAGCTTTGTTGACTTTTGAATGTAAACCCGTCTTGTACTTTCTTAGCAAACTGTTTGCATTTACAAATAATTATTTGTGCGCAAGTCACGGTATTGTTCGTAATTTGTATTCCCCGACCTGTAACTGCCCGGAAAGGGCTCCAAGTACGGACAAATAAACAAACAAAAACAAATAAATGCACTTCAGCCTCACAACTAACACGTTCGTTTTCGAGGGCCATTCATGCGCATGTGGCGACCCCTTTCTTCAATTCGCGCAATAACTAGCCCCTGAAAACGTTCTACATAACTACAGTGCCACACGGCTGTTTCAACCCTAGCACTTTCACCTTCGAGCGCCAAAGGAGGGACCTCCAAGAAGCGCCCCACCCGAAACATCACGCGAGGGGAAGGTTGAGGGGCGCGGTAGAGGGGAGGAGGAACACACTTGGGAGAAAAAAAAAAAAAAGAAGGTTCCAGCGATGCCGATAAGAGGGAGAGGTGCAGGCGAACGGAAACAAGAAAACTGTTTGCTGAATAAATAAGCAGGCACCGGGGCGACCGCGCGCGCGCGAGCAGGCCATGCATGAAGCCGCGTCGCGTCCCCGTACGTCGGGCGTGAAGCCCACGCGACACTCCGACGCCGACGACGGGCGGAGTACCACCAGCCGTGTCACGGATGAGACCTCGTCCGTCGGTCGCCACGGAGGAATGAATGACAGCGCGAGAGAAAACAACGATTTTTCGGGGGTCCTTCCGCGCGGAAACGCAAGGGTGGCGGTGGTGGAGGAGTTTAGCGTGGGAAACGAGACTATTTTTAAGAGGCACACACAGGGGTTACCACAACGCGAAGGAGAGAGACAGACCAAGTGACACGCGCGGCCTCACAGGCGGCAGAGACCTGGGCGGCAGGAATATAAACACGGCATCAGCAGGACAGCGCGAAAGACGAAGCAAGAGAGACAAACGCGAGGCCGCGAGAACGAGGTCGCGCGCATGCAGAATAGCACCACTGGAACGGAGGGGGAAAATAAAAATAATAGGACGTGTATGCAGCTAGAAGCAAGAAGACCGACACCACGAACAGGCTACGTGAACGTGGAAAGAACGAACCGCGACGCGCCTGGACAGAAGCGAGAGAGCGGTCCTGCGGGATCGGTCTCGTTATCGGCGGCTTCAAAAAACAGGCCGGACAGCTATAGGCGAGACGCTATCGAGGCTAACTAAGTTGATGTTGAACGATAAGTTGGGTCGAGAGCAGCTGGTTTTCGGTTCGTGCACTCGCTATCTCCAGTTGCCCGAAAAGGGAGGCTGCTTGACTACAAAAGTTATAATTACAATGACATCAAAAATAGAAGCCTTTTTCCACATGCGGGCTGCAGTACAGGTTTGGCTAACTGATCTAGCAGCGCTTTAAACGGTTTCGCGGTCGATGGGATCAAGCTGGGAGCGAGAGAGAGGGGAAAAAGAATAAAACATACTTCACACCTTCTGGTAACTTGAAGTGGCACGCTGTCAACTTCAGGAGGCGTGCATTTAATAGGAAAGCTATAGTAACGTGATGCTATAGTTCGATTCGCGTAGAAACCTTGCGCATGCATGAAGCCTCAGGCGACGAGAGCCGTTATCCCTGCAATTAAACTTATCTGGCCTATTTTTAACCCTGTGGCACGCGATTGTATGCGCCCTCAAGAATACTCGAGTAAGAAAGCGAGCGAGACCACGTAAAAGTACGCTCGGTGTGGTTGCCGACTTAAGCGAACCCGTTTGCTATGCTCCACTGAGCCCGACTCAGCCACAACCGGCCTGGGACGCACCCCACACAATGTGAACTCGTACTACATTCTTACCACAACGAAACAGCGCAAGTAGCATTGCCCGGTGACAGTAACGATAGTAACGCGCAAAGAAAGCTCGAGGAAGGCTACGATAAGATCGAGACCGATTTTAGGGATGTCTGACGGACACGCAGAATTTCAGCCCGACGACCGGTAAAGACAACCTCGGCGTCAGCGCAGCGTTTATAAAAAGTCAGGTATCAAATCCTGTCGTCCTGTCCTGTCGTCTTCTCTGTCTGTGTCCCTGTTATTTGCGCTAGTCTTTTGATTAATGATGACACAACAACTAGCCCAGCTTTCTGCCTTGATCAAATAGGAGCTGCCTAGTCGCAGGGCGGCCTAAAACGCAGGGAAGCCTAAAAGCGCAGCCGCTGCTCCGAAGAATTTCAAGAGGGGGAAAAACAAAACAAAACACTGCGTCGTCCGTACTTACGTTCACGCTTTGCTCCCGTGTTGTCTCTCACTGTGAAGAAACGGTACATAAAAAAAAAAGGAAAATAAAGCACGATGTCGCGGCAAGAACAAAAACGGACGTGCCCGCACCAACCAAGGAAACGCGCACGAGAAACCAGGCAGCCAGCAGCACACAAGGAAGCGAGAAACAATCTCGGCTGCTGCTGCGGCTCCGCAAGTGCTTCCCTTCCAAGCTCCGGCTCGCCACCGGAATGTCGACTGGAATTCCAAATGCCGGCGCGTGAGACGCGTGTCGTCTCTTCCCGAGAGTCGAGGGTCTTGGCGCCGTGCCTATCGCCGGAAGGCGTAGCCCTCCCTCCCTCGCTCTATCTCTGCACCCTCCTCGCTTGCCACGATGCGAGTAAAGCCGGCTTCCCCGCCGTGCCCTCTACACTCTGTCTATAGAGCCGAGCGATCCGCCCCTTTTCTTTTTCCCCTCGGACGCGTCTACGTCCATCTCTCTGTAAACAAGCAGGAAAATATAAAAAATAAGACCAGCAGCACCGAGACAGCGCTTGCTTCTCGAGCAGGGCTATCGCGACTGCACCGGCCTTCCTCGGCGACTCATAACGGAGCGTGAACGAGTCACCCAGAATCGCGGGTGGCCTTGTCGGCAACCTCACGCAGCGTAGAATACGCACGGAAGGAATCCTACGCGTGATTTCGGCACGCGCTGGCGTCAGCGGGACTTCCGCCAGTCGCGCCCAGTGGGGAACGCGTACAAGCGCCAACATGAGTCAGCCCAGCTAGGCTTCTTTTAGTCTAGTCAGCTGATTTTCGCCCACACTGCTCCGCGTCAAGCAGACGACTATCACGTCTTGTTTTCCAAGTCAGCACTCAGCCTTATTTCCTACGCCAAAGAGCGTTTTATCAAGATTTGCAAAACTAAAGGCCACTTTTTATTTTTATTTTGTGATTTCTCAGTCACGGCGGCCGAATTTTGATGGAGGCGAAATGCAAAAACGGTCGTTCAATCATGCAATGGATGCACGTTACACAACCTCAGGTGATCAACTTTAATCCAGAGTCCCGCCAAAACGGTGTGCCTCATAATCAGATCGTGGCTTTGGACGCGTAAAACTCCACGATTTAATTAAATTTCCCCTACTGGACGAAGAAAATGCCGTGCAGCACATACGTTAACCATCGAAGTTTGATGCTTTTTGTGCTTCTTTCTTTTCTCCTTTTGCAAGATATATATTTGCCTATAAGTATACCTTAGCGGTCCCCCCCAATAACCACAGCTCTTTGCCGGAACATCCACCATGCTGCGGAGGAAAGGATTCTGAGAATATAAAAGGTGTCCCCTCTGCGTTTCATTACTGTAGTCTCCGACTTTCGCCACGTAAACAAACTGTACACAGCGTTACTGCCCAGTCGCTCGACTCCAGACGCCACCCAGTTACCGCGTCGTAAGGCTACCCACGACCGCTGCTCTTTCTTCTCTGACGACTTCTACCAATACCCTTCGTGGTTAACACTGAGAGACGGAACGTTCCACTTGTGAGGCCCGAAATTGTAACAGGGGTCAGGGAGGTGCTCCCTCGAGTCCAAACAATCGCGTGCTACAGGGCACCAAGACGGCTCGGAGGGAGAACGGCCAATTTTGTTTCAAAACTGTTATGCTGACTGCGCGGAGACCGAACGCTGCGCATCGCGCCTTCGCTCGACGTCGAAGCGCCCCGCAGGCCGAGAGAAGCCTACGCGCGCGCCAAGACAATGGTCGCTCAGCATCCTTTCTAAACAATGCGAGGACGACTCCAGGGCCGCCGTCTTGCTTTTGTTACATTGCCATTCTTTCCTTCGACGGCGACTTGACCTGGACGCACTCCTAAACAGCGCTGACTGCGCACAGCCACAAACACTCCGCCAGCCCAAATGCGTGCAGCGTTGACGAAAGTGCACGACATGGAGGCAATTACGCGCGGTGTCTCACGTAACTTGAGACAAACATTAAAAATTATGCAAAATGCCACGTAGCTGGACAGAACCGAGATAAAGTTGTTTGCAGTCGCTTGGAGATACTTTTTTTGATTCCGTATAATTAGATAATTAGTCTTCATTAATTAATCAACTTCTCAAATATTCTAAAATGTCAAGGAGAAAATTGCAGAGTAGCATGAAAAACTACCGATACAGATTTCTGTTGCTCAATACGTGCTACACAAAAGTGTTTTTCCGAGCGTGAAAGAAACCCGCGAATACACGGAAATTGCCGCGCGACTGGCCGCTTGAGATACTTTGCGTGTATTCGCGGGCTTCTTTCACGCCCGGAAAAAACAATTTTCTGTAGCACGTATCGAGCAACAGAAAGCTGTATCGGGAATTTTTCATGTTGCCCTACAATTTTCTCATTGACAGTTTTCATCTAATTATAATGTTCAAGAAGTTGATTAAGTAAGACTAATTGTCTAATTAGGTGGAATTAAAAACAAATAATATCTTCAAGCGACGGCAAACAACATCCCCTTGGTTTTCAAGCTACGTGCCATTTGCATATTTTTAATGTTTGGCTCAAGTTACGTGGGACACCCTGTATACACAGAAAGCTATTGAATATATCGGGTTCCAGAAAACTAAAGAGCGCTATTTCGACCAGTAAAGGCGCTCTTTCCTGTCCCCGTCCCAGTACACCATGATACGAATGAAACAACTAGCTCACCAATAGCAACTTATGTATAACGAATTTCGACATTCTATTATCCACATCCTTTTCGACTTAAAGAAAACTCGATCAGGGACATGATCGCTTTTCAGACTGGTTCTTGTTACTGATTGATTATTACCAATATTCAAAACACATCATATTGTTGGCGCTCCCTGTGACGAGAGGGCGCGCAGATTAGTGGCTACCCTTGGCAGGAGCCCTCCATGTCAGGCGTGCTCGTGAGGCATAGGACAAAATCACAAGTACTGTAGAAGACCAAACGACGAAAATAATAATGCAACAACGTCTGACAAACAAACAAACAATTTTTTTTTTTTTTTTTTGCCGTAGGCGCGATTCGAGCCCACGAACCCACAAATCATTAGCCCAACTCGTGCACACGGCCATGAAACCAGATGGAGAGGTGCACTATTACACAAGTTCTACATCGGCGGATGTTACCCCGTCACTATAGTGTTGCGGTTATAACTAAGGGCCCTCGCTAAAGTCACTTTCCATTTCGTTTAGGTACAGCGGTTGAATGCTCGAGGCAGCGCCTCTTATGTACGTTCTTGGAGAAAGTAAAACCGTCTTCTCGTGTTGCCTCGTCGTAAAAGAAAAAAAAAAAAAACTATTCTCTTAGCCTCATGAACACAGAGGTGAAGGTGTAACATGGCGTGGTATATATAGGTTGACACATTGATTCTGAATCCAATATATTCCTGCGGTCTGCCGGTATTCGAAACGCACTTCACCGGTGCGTTTTGTCGTCTTCGACGACACAAATGTTTAGTTTCAAATTAGGGTCGATTTCCACGGGTGCTGACGGCAACAGTATGCTTAAATCACTTCCATGCAGTTCCACACACACTCGACCTTGTATCTTGGGTAGATATTTTACGTAATCGCTTCCGAGTTAATTTCTGAAGAAAGCTGGAGGCAATGTGCATACATAATCTGAACTCTCCCCCAATACGAAAGGGAACGCTTCATGTTGTTTTTCAAACACCGACCCTTGAAAAAGAAACAACGACAGTCATTGCTATTTGCTACGTCGTTCGCCTGTTCAGGAATGCCGCTCGGGGAACTTTTTTTTCTAAGTGCAAGCATACACAATGAATATTACAGGCTTTAAACTCAAGGTATCAATCGTCAATTACAGCGCATACATAGACGAGGGACAAAAAAGGACGACGAAGACATGCGCTTGTCTTCGTCGTCCTTTTTTGTCCCTCGTCTATGTATGCGCTGTAAGTGACGATTGATACCATGGAATACCAACTAGCCGGCACCCAAACCTTCTTTGAATCCAAATCGGGCGTTTCCTTTTACATTGGCGGAGTGTGCACAAAGGGTTGAACGAATGAAGGGCAAAGAGGGGTGGCGTTGAAGACAGAGGTTGGCGCAAAGAAAGGTATCGGTCGGAGAACGTGAAAAAAAAAGAAAAAGGAAAAGCATGTGGCGCGCATGCGTCTAGACTCATCGGAAGCGACAGCATTGCCAACACTGCACGGTTACTCGAAGAACAGTCAGCGTGCATCCTTCGGCCATACGCTCGTAACGAGAGGTCCGTCGCGGACATTTCCAACACAATGCCCGTCGTCGCAGTAAGCGACCTCTCCGTCGCAACACACTGACGGCGGGCAGGCCGGACGCCAACGGAGCGTCCGCTGCATGTAGGAAGTTGGGACCGGCGCGGCGCTGAGCGTCAGATGGAATCTTCTTCCGAACCCCCGCGGCGGAAACGTAAATTGGCTGTCGTGGCAACGCCAGAAGGCGCCGACAGAAACGTACCGGAGGAGTGCAAAATACAAGAACGAGACCCTAGCTGCCGGCAGTCGAGACAGTGCGCTACAATAGGAAATTCCAGCTCAGCGAGCCTCGTTGAAGGGTCAGCATACGTTAGACGCACGCAGGCTCCGACCTCGCCATGCCAGGTCGATTTTAAAGACAATGAAAAATAAGAATAAAAAATAGTAGGTGTGTGGGGTGTGGGGAGAGAGAGAGAGGGTGGGGGGTTGAAGCGGCAGCAACCTCCTCTGTAACGGTGCGGACACTAAAACAAGCATGCACAAAAGCGACATATTCAATCAGTCTGGACTCGCAAATTGCCTCTAAAAGAGCTCGGGGCATTTCTTTGGCGCGGAAAGGATGCCAAACAAAAGTTGTGCGGCGGGGAATTTTTTTCTTCAATGAAACGTATTCTTCTTTTCATTCGCATCGACCAGACTTTGCTAAAACATACGACGTCACGGGAAACTTGTGAGGAAACTTCAAGGTGGTGTAGTTACCAGTATTTATTTTTTTACGTCAAAACCCACCGATACGTAAGAGCGCGCAAGGGCTATATAGATGGAACAAATAGCGAAATCCCAAAGATATTAGTTCCACAAAACACTAATGTGTAAATTATTGCATTTAATTACTTTTGCAACTCACCGACATTCCGGTTCATACAGTACAGTCGCAGTTACTCTCAAATTTGGAAGCAGTGACAGCGGTACGATAGCGTCGTATTGCGTGCAGTTAGGCTTCGGTATTTTACGCCGTATAAACTGCAATAAGCGCCCACACCGGCGTGCAAAAATCTGCGTCCCTCTCAAGCTGAAGTCGAGTTTTGTACAGCACGGCAGAACTTTTTTTTTTTCACTCAATAATTACGTCATAGAGTATCCGGAACATGTGCATTTCGAATCGTCATCGCAGCGAATGCAGCTGAAAAGTGCATTTCGTTGAAAACGTGCACATAAACCCTACTATACTGGAGATATTTAACTTGAGTTACATTCACTCCTTTATTCAACTCTATTTCATATCTTTCCATACATGGGACGTTGGGAGCGGGGCAGAAGAACCAACAATAACGTTGACTTGAACAGCACCACGTCCTCAATGACTCACCCCAATGACGTATGACGCACGAAATGCGATTCCAGTCAATGTTAGCAATGTGCATACATCACCTTAAGCTTGTATGGAAAACTTTTCAAACGCCTAAATTTCTATGTCGAATCCGATTACGATGGAAATAGAAACCAATAGAAACCACCTTAGATGGCACGTAACAACTTCCAGCGTATAACCAAAATTTGCTATGTGGCCTGGTGAGGGGCCCTTTCACTTTCCGATAGTCACAAGCCCCCCCCCCCCCCCCCCCCCCCCACACACACACACACACAGAAAAAAAATTAATGAAAAAGGGAAATGCTCATTAGCATTGAAATGATACAAGTTGTTTTACATTCACAAAAACTAGCACACGCTATACGATCGTGCACTCATTTGATCTCTTAGTTTATTCTATTCCCTATACACACTTTATATCGCGCTTCCATTGCGTTCTGCTCTCTTCAAAGTGCCCTTTTTTTTACCTGCCTTGCGTCAGATATGACTCCCATAACCATTGATGAGATTGGCCGTCTGGGTGTCTTGTCTGTTTCGGTAGTCTAGTAAAGAAAAATTTAAGGTGAGAGGAAAAAAGAAAAACAAGACCACCCACACGCACATATTTCACGAGGACTTACGAAAGCTGCATAGAGTGTGCGAATTTAGGGCCGCAAGTTTAGTGTACACCTACGCAAGCCAACGGGCGTAGGCATACTATAGACATATATACCTGTTAGGTCGATTTCGCGAGCTTACCTGCCCATAGGCTACTTTACAGAAGGTGGAATTTCCGAAAGCTCGTAATAAAGCGGTGATAAATTTATGTTACTCCCTGGCAACATAAACAGCGAATCTGACCCTGGTGAACTCATCGCAGTTGGATCAGAAGCCACAACAAACCTAACCTGTGATAACAAGCGGCAATGACCACCGAATTCAAGCAATGCATTCATTAAAGAATGAAAGAAAAAAGTACCCTGGCCTTTGCACGTCAATCCTGCACCTTCTTCACCCTCGCTCCTCTGACGCATCATTCCTTTCACATCCCCTGCGATCGCACAGGTCTATTGTTTCGTAGCCAGTGATTGTTTCGAAATTCAGAAATGTGACAAAACCTATCGGTTTAGAAAAGAGTGACCTCGTGAGCGAGACGACGGAATGCGCTCGACAGATAAAACGTTCCACTGCCTGTCAAAAGCCCTCACCCACGCGAGCGTGCTCTCGACAGCGTTTCCGAATTGTGCAACAGCCAACGCTCAAGTTGAAGTTTTTATCATATGATAGCAATTATATGGACAATATAAGCTAATTTTCGCCGTAGGCGTCGCCGCGACGTTTCGCGTACATTTATGTTATATTTATATATGCTATATATATAAGGGCAAAGTAAATATTCAGGATGGTACTATTCAACCGTCAAAGTTGCTCAAACAAGGTTTTACGTTCTTGACCGAATTACGCCTCAGAATTGTTGCGAATTGCCGCACGAAAAAAAAAAAAAAAAAAAAAATTACGAAACATTTCATTCACAGCGCATGTCCTTAATCCCTTAATCTAAAATCTCTAAAAAAAAATGCTGCCATCACTGTCAGTGCTTTCCCCTTTGGGCGAAACTGCATTTCTTTTTTTTTTTTTTTTTAAGCGCAACAACAAGGACAGGAGGCTACACCACTAAAGTAAGACTGGAAATTCAGCCAAGTAGCGCTTCTACTATATACTAATGATACCCTTCTGGTAGTAATGCTAACCACACCTCATTGTTTTCGTAACAAATAAAATCAATCAATCAGCGCTTCTACCCTCCTGTCCTCGCGCTTTAGAACACGTTAACATGAACCAAGAGGCTTGAATCGCCATCTTGCTGCCGATTTTCCCAGCGGGACAGGCACTCACAGACGCAATTGCCCCTCAAAAGCGGCCCTGCCGCTGATGCTGCTTTATCTCCCGCACGCACACACAACGGCGCCGCGGCTGGGGGGGAGGAGACCTTGAGAGGCTAGCGCTCCATGTTTTCCTTCTGCGTCGTCCGGCCGTGTGTGTGTGTTTGTGTGTGTGTGTGTGTGTGTGTGTGTGTGACGCAACCGGTAAACGCGCTTGTGCGAGTGAGCGCGCACCCGCCTCCGCGGGCAGCGGAGAGAGCCCCTCCAGCTGCTGCTGCTGAGGTATCGCTCGGAAATTGCAGCAGAGCTCGCCCGCGTTGCGACCCCTTCCTTATCCATGCGCTCACAACGCAAGCCACGCGAGCTTTCCGGGAATACGCGGACGGCGGCGAGCTGTATTGCGAAGCAAACGCACCTGCGTGGCTGAGAATCAAAAAGACTCGCCCGGAGTATTATTTTGGGACGGCGGCCAATGGTGTTTGGTCGCATTGCGACACGCAGCGAGCGTGGAATCCCCGGCATGTCCGATGATCAACGCGCAGGGCGCGTAAAGGTCAAGGCGACCGCGTCGGCTTTTGCAACGATCAATCCTTGCCAAAAAAAAGTTAAAAAAAGGGAGCAAGAAAAAATAATAAAAGAGGGAACAGTGACAGCCAGCAAAGTACATAAGAAAAGCGACTGTCGCACGCATCGTAAGAATGAGTGACAGTGACGCCCGGAAAACGTAAACGCTCCAAACGCGGAGGGGATCCGGCGTACACAATCATTTTAGCGGACAGGCCAGACAACTCCGAACTATATGCTGCTACCCTCACTGCAGCATTCTGATTTCATGACGCCTTCAAAAGCCCCGCCGCATTCGCCGTACTTTGTAACACCTGTTGCGCTTTTGGCGGGTTATTCACATCGTCCCGCAAGACGGATTCTTCGACGTGTGGACTGGAACGCAGTCTGCGTTGGAACTTTATGATTCAGAATTCACATTTTTCTCGCGTGAACGAGAGAGGTGCCCGAAATGCCTGCCTGTTAGAGGGCAGCTCCGGCGATTTTTTGATGTCCACTGGCCTTGATGAAACTTTGAATACTACACGTTCTGTTTTGCACTCTTATTATATGTGTCAAACGATATGACTACAAGTCACTCAGTTTTCCATAAAATGAATTTTAAAGATTGGTTGCCTGTTCCCGACTCGCAGCTCACGAATGTATGACTCTTTACTGATCACCATGTGTCTTTGACGTCAGAGTCTACGCCGCCAATTCACCCAGAAACGAAGAAGCTGTCTCCTTTTTCCACGAGACGACGGCCGGCAATCATCCGTTTTTGGGAGACGCGATGACCGCTGCCTCTCTTCGACAGCTGCCTCGCACGGCGGCGGCGGGTCAAATGCAAACGACCATCCTTCAGCGCTCGCATCGTCGCTGAAATTGCAGCTGTCTTGCTCGAAAGAGTTGGAAAAGCTCCCCGCGTAGACGGAAGACACCGTCAGCTTCGTTTTTCCGCCGTTAGCGCCACGTGTACTGCGTGTTTACATTACCGGTGGTGTAGGATCAGACGTCATCGACTCATCACACCGTAGACCGCCTCACGATGCAGCTTCCCGTTTCGGTTTCTGCACCACGTTTATTGGTTATTTGCGTATGGTTTATTGGCTAAGGAAACTAAACCACTCTACCGGAGTCAGGACTGTCAATGCCATTTGAAGGTGACAATATCCTAATATGGTTAAATAAACGCCGGACTTGCCCTTTAAAGGAGAACTAACAAAATTTGTTTCGCATTTTTTTTTTTTTTTTGCTCTCTAGGTGACCGCCGACTCCGTAATCAAGGTATGACGCCTATATTGCTAGAACACGCAACAAATTCCATCTTTTATTGCGACGAATTCAAAGAGCACGCCAATATTCTTCAGGGAGGGTTTGCTTACAAGCCATCGGTACGGGGGGGGGGGGGGGGGCAGGGTCAAGTGGTGTGACTGATGCGTGTAGGTCGGTGCAGTAGTAGTAGCTTCACTGTGATCACATTGTCGAAAGCTTTCGACAAAGAAATAGGGGAGAAAAGATGAGAAGGGCGTTGAGCGTTCTAACAGAAGCGACAGCTAATTCCCCATAGTTGGTACGAACGATCGGGCAACAGCAGCAGCAGCCGCAGCGTACATAGCTTATTACACCGTGCGGAATACGGAGAAGCGTGCAGTGAAAGAGGAAATAATGGTTTACGCGGCGTGCGTCCAGCTTCCGGCGACACACGGTCATTGCGTGGCTGAAGCCGCCACTGGACCAGGATAACCGACGCGAGCGTCAACGGTTTGTGAGAAGTTGCAAACAAGGCTTACGTCGAGAAAGCGAACTCCATTTGGCGAACATTTTTAGACGGTCACCTCGATAACTGGTGATGTTTTGCGTGTTCAAGGAATGCTGGCACGACACTTCAGTTACGGGGTCGACAGCTGTTTGATAAAGTAAAAAAAGAAAAAAAAAGCCGGGAAATTGTGCTAGCGATTATAATACCCCTGTCAAGCGGGCAAGTTAAGTGCACTTACGGCGAGTGCACTCGGTTTTTAAGTGCACTTTCCCAAATCTTAACGTCGCAGCGGAGTGTACTCTCAGATGAGTGCACTCAAGTCGGAGTACGTTCACGGAACGCACTTTGCTGGCCGAGTGCGTAGCCTCGCCGCCAACGGTTTGAAGGAGTGCCTAGCCTCGCCACCAACGCTTTCAACGACGCAAAATGTAATGCATAGAAAAAGGACACAAAAGTTCATTTCAGTTATTGGACAGCTTTTAACAATATAATTTGTGTTTAGCGAGAAGAGAAACAGCACAATAAAGAAACGAATTTATCATGTACGCAACTAACGGCGCCAGAATGATGCGGCACTGCGGCGCCGCCATGTTCATTCAGTTCGTGTTTATTATGGTGTGAAAGCGTGCTGACCACGTTAGTCGTGCTTTGAGCCGTGTGCGTGGCATTTTGCAGTGTAGCTAAATATCGAACTCGCCGTCCTTGCTCATATATACTCGCTCATATTCTGTTCTAGCAGGATCATGAGCAGGATCAACTGCCGCACACCGCCGTGTTGTTTTGGATTGGCTAGGCATTCGTCTTGGCCAGCATTGACTTGCAACACACTTATAATAAAAACATCTTCGTTTTTTGTTGAGACAAATAGATGAAGTTTGTTTTTATATATAATTCTACTTGAAACAATCGCTTTTTAGCAGCTTTCTCTTGTTAATTTACATCTTTAAGAACGCGCTCTTAGTCTGTCGCCATTTTTTTTTTTACTGCGAGTGCACTCTGTTTTCCCGTTAAGAAGCGCGTTGCCTAAAGTGTGACTCAAGGTCCCGAAGTGCACTCAACGTAAGTGCACTTAACTTGCCCGCTTGACAGGGGTATAAGTTGCACAGCACATCATGTACACTCATACAGTTCCATGTTTTGTATATGTTGCTATATATGTATGATGTTACATGTTTATGAATTTTTGTACCCACCTCTGCAATGTCTTGTAATGATACAGCAGTATTTGTAAATGAATGAAGTCAAAAACGGTCTCCACTTGTGTAAACCCAGGACGGCACTTTTATCCTATTCTCCCCTCTCTCTCTCTCTCTCAACCGAGAGCCCAACAGGTTTCGATTCAGCCAAGTTTCTCTGCACCTTCTGCACCTATTCACGGTGCACTGCACCTAGACCCTCGATTCCCTAAGGTGCAGCAGTGCACCCTGCACCCCCGTGCTCGATTGAACGGGGTGCAATGCAAGGTGCCGCCGCGGTTCACTGCACCCTTGAACCTTGCAGCGGGTGGGTGCAGCCCGGCACCCCCTGCACTTTTTCGTTTGAGGTGCCGTGCACCTTTTTCTGAATCGAACAACCCTAAACAGCGCGTGTGCAATACTGGCAGTACTGTCGAGCAACTCCACAACGAAAGGACCTCTATACCGGAGGACTAATTCTGTCCCGGTTCTATTGCGAGCTGTGCGGTGCGAGATCTTTACAACGAAGTGACCTGTATAACGAATGATTTCGGAGGCCCCAAGCACTTCGCTATATAAAGGCGTTCGTCTGCCCTACGAAGCGCGCGCAGACAGGCGAGCCGGCACGGTCTATCACCCACATACGCGCCTATAGCTGTTGAGCCCGATCGGCTCGCTACAAGCGGAAGGAGAATAGATACGCTCTCCTACGCGCCACCTGCGCGCCAGTTAGCCTTTCCAGGCAGCACGCTGGCTCGGCAGTTTCGCGAGGCGGAGAAGCGGCAAAAAGGATACAGACAAGTGCACGGTGCGTATGACCTCGCGCTTGCTCTAGTCCTTGGCAGTGTTACAATGCTTTTAAAAAGAAAATGCACGTGAAGGATATTTGTCACTAATAAATACTCCCAAGAATTCGCTGCTTGCTGCCATGGGCCGTGTTCCTATTCTGCGAAGTAGATGTTAGAACCCCTTTTTGCTGACAAAGAAGGTTAGATTTACCCGGGCAACATTCCTGCTGTACACGAGCGTCGTAGCAGCGAGTTCGTAATTGCGCCTTTAATTCATGAATCAAGAAAGACACCGGATCATTCGCGATTGAGTCATGACGGCTGTCTGAAGCGCGCGCGCGCGCACACACACACACACAAAAAAGAAAAAAAAAAACCCCGATGACTTTGAGAGCCTCGGCTGATTGGGGATCTTCGCATCGACCTCATATGGTGTGCCATTACGCGTAGTCCCCCCCCAGAGAATCGACAATCACGGTACACCTCAATCTTGCCGACTGACGCTCAGTGTGCTGCGCGGCAACTCAACGTGATTGTTGTACACCGTCACACTCACATTTCGGTATTTGCAGTGACTATTTTGTAGTCTAGACCACATTCCTTGTATTAAGTCCTTGTAATCATAAGAGTTTCAGGAAACTATGATTGTCTTAACTTCCCTGCTATTCGTGTTCCGTAGCGTTGTGCAAGATAGAGTGAACATAGCTCACGCTATGTTCGTCGGTTCAAGACGCGTCAAGTTCTGCATTTTTCCACCATTAAATAATGTTGTATTATTACAACTTTGCCTTTGTTGAAGGCAAAGTTGTAATAATACAACATTATTTAATGGTGGAAAAATGCGCGTTGTCGTTAGGTTAGGTTAAAGCCCCTCCATCCACGCGCCACCGCCGCTTTGGTCGGCGGTGGCACCTGGTCGGCGGAAACGTGTATGGAGGGGCTTTAGGTTAGGTTAAGGCTGGTTCATAGAATGAAGTTAAGGCTTATTTTGTGGTCCGACTGCCTTCGCTAACTCGACAGAATCGGCAAGTGTTCGATGTATTGGACTGAAGCAAGCGCGACCCGCATGTGTGGCTGCGGCCGAAGGCCATGCACCGCGCTCAGCACTGATGAGGCGATGTACCGCCCGAATTCGAACCATGCCGTCGGACAGGCACCTGTTGCCTTGAACCGTGACGACCTTGAAGGTGTGCTAACCTCTAGGCGGCGGACTGGTGCCCACGCCTATTGCGATGGGCGGTGGCACATTTCGCCGGCAAAGCACACTGCAGAACTAATCGGCTCTCGAACCAACGCGGTCACTATTTAAACATTCGCGAATGTTCGACGGTATCACCTTCGCTCCGAGGCAAGAATTTCCCTCGTTGGGACACCGCATTGCATAGGGCAGCATTCACTCAGAACCGTTGCTTACACGAGCTTCAAGCAACCTCAACCTAGCCTTAGCGAACGACGTGAAGTGGAAAACGATTCCAAACTGGCTGCGCTCCAAAAGCCACAGCAGCACCGCAAACGGGGCACACCTCCGCCCTCGCAACCGGCTTGGAATCGCACTTATGGCGTGCGCGTTTCGCGACATAGCTCGAACTAATGTTGTGTCCCCTATTCTTTGCACCTTATGGAAACGAAGAGACCGTTTGCACCAAGAGAGCGGAGTGCAGTCAAATATATGAGAAGTTCGTCCCTGGTGAAACCGAACACAAAAATAACCGAACCCTGGGCACAAGCCGAGCCTCAATAAGGTGACTCAAGCAAACCGGACAACTCACCGTGAACCCACTGCTTGTCTTTCCTTCGATCGTGACCGTGTCGAAGAATACTTTTTTGCTCGCCCGTTGCTGGTCTCGTGATGTTGTCGGGCCATAACGACACAGACTGCTCGCGTAGAAGCCGGAAGCGGCAGCACTCTTCGCCCTCGTTTCCTCGTCCTCAAGGGGCGATGTCAAACCAGTGACAGGGCATCGCATTCACTCACACGCACAGGCACTCACTGAAAACGTGGCGGCAAGCTCCAGCCGCACTTAAGCGTGCTGCACAGCAAACCGGGATGCATCCAATGCGTCGAGCGAGCTAGCCGGTCGAGCCGATCGCATTCGGGGCCAAGCGCAGCGAGAGAAGACACAACGCAGACGTGACCGAATTACGGGGCAGGGAATGGGAGGGGGCGAAGAATAACGGCACAGGTAGGAAAAGAAACACAGGCGACGCGGAGACAAAACGTCGTTCGTCCGCCGCCTAGACTGGTCGGATCGACTATGTGACTTGGCACAGGAAAGGTAAACGGGGCGACGGCGCTGCAGGCTGTGCGAGAGGTCCCGCTTCGCGCACAGGTAGCAGAATCAAAAGGCGGGCGGGTGGTCGTTCGTCGGAATGCGGCGACAGCTAGGCAAGTGCCTGCGTCGACGATGCGCTCGCGTGTGCGGCGGTCGGAGCTCCCGGATTCCTGGGTGTCACAGCCCCCCCCGAAAAAAAGCACAAAAAGAAATCACAGCAGCAGCTGCAGCAGCACGTTCGGAGAATGCAGATCACTCGAGAGGCACGCCGAACAGCCTATGAAACCGACGCTGCCTCTCACCAAGCAGCTCGTACTTAGACTGGAGGCACACGCACATACACAAACGATAGCGCGCACACAGCCGCAGGACTCGTGCAACGAATAATTATTACCGTCCTCACGAAAAACACAAGAGGTACACAGGCAGCAGCGAAGTAAGCATAGGCCAGGCCACAGTGGAAGCCAGGCGCGGGCTGCTCTGCCAGTCAGCGGCGGGACGGCCGACGACCGGTCAAATATTTAGCGCCGACGTTGCGTAAACACTCGGCGGCGGTGAATGCGGTAAACTTCGAAGGGAACTCCCGAGGCACTGCACAGCGTCTAACGTACTTTTTTAGAAAACGCGGAGAGGTAGTTTTCAAGAAATGTTTCAAAAGAAAACCGGAACTAGAGCGGAAAACGAGATGAACAAAAACAATCTGCCACGTGTTCAGTTTTCGGTACCGCTACATAGATGGCGCGAGGTACGCGATTGGTTGCCAAGTTGCACAGATTATCCGCCGTTTTTAGCCGCGCAGTACTTAACGGCGGCGAGCTTTCGGTTTCGCGTTTAGAAAGTGCACATTTAACGAAGAAACCTCTTCAGGATGAATTATATTATCCCTGCGTACGAAAGTTTGGATTAGATAAACACCAACAAAATATTCTGTTCAATAACGAACAGTGATAAGAGTTGACGTAATATCTCGCTTGAGAAGGGTCGAAATCTGGGTCAGTTGGTACATACTTGAACGAAAAAACCAGTCAATAACACAAAGGACAAGAGGAGAGGTTCACACCACAACGACTGGACTATCAACTGAGGTTTATTAGAATCAGTGTAGTCCCAGCAAGGCCTCTCGCTTGAGCTTTTGCACCGGGTTTCGCACAAAAGTATGCTTAGATACCAAATTTAAGTATTCAGCAGTTCTTATACCTTTTGATCTGATATGCCTCAATATGAAATATATATAAAAGGAAACACAAAGTACCATCGGTTTTATTTGATTATACTCACATATGCAAACGCCCATAACATATGCAACTTTTGCGCTGATTATGCGTGGTATTTGAAGATAAACCGACCCACAATACTTTTAATTCCGCTGATATCACAGGGACAAAGAACTGGCTTTTGCGGTGACAAACATTTTGTATGTGTTTTCTAGCTGTCATGTTTTCGTCTGTTTGTTGGAACGTACGCGGCCTTCCATGCTACGCTCTGCCGTTCCGCGAATCGCTGCAGCGACACGCACACACAGCTAGGTAAGCTGAGATGGCGAAGCGTGCCCGCTGTGGCCTGTGCTGACCCGCCTTGCGCGCCGGCTGGAAAATCCTTCGAGCGCAATTCTCCTCAGCGCCGGACCAGAGCCACGGGTCCATCTATATGTGGAAGCATAAATAAGCAGGCACCACGCGGTAGGTGCTGCGCCGGACAAAAACGCGTCCGTGCTGACGTCATTCGGGAGACCCGGCTGCGCGGTTTGTCCGCCCTGGCGAGAGAGAAAAGCGCCGTGTCTGTTTGGCGCCACTTCATAAACAACGGCTGTGCACGTCTTAGAGTACACGAAGCCCTAACGAAATAAAATAGAGAGGAGAAAAACGAGCTGGAAGAAGATAACAGGGTGCGGCGCCACTGAATGGAACACATATGTGAACGAGACTAGAATTTTGTTCAGAATGTTCAGATGCTTCGATAATGCCCCTTTGGCGCAAGCCTTTTACGCGTAATGTTAAAGCGTCCACCAAACATTGGTGCTATTGTTAGGTCACCCACAATATTGAGCAATATGCAGTACCGATACAAAGCTTCCATAGTAATTAACAGCTCACGACAGCAGTCTCTATAGCTGACCACTAGAATAACCTAGCTAATATGTTTGTGTTTAAATAATCCAGAACACACAGAAATGTAGAGGTACCAAAAACGTGTACCTTAATTTCCATTGCCCAGCATATTCTTCGTACAATGAAGCTAAACACTGGGAGTGTTATTTCAAAGGTTATTTTTCCTAAAGGTATTGGTGAGGGGACCTGAATGGTTTGTATGCATTCTGAACTGTGTGGTTTAATTGTGTGCACTTTTCGTATTCCGTGGGCATATTTTCAGGCTTGGGGAAAAAAATTATTTTGCACAACAGAAAGCTGGATAGGGAATTTTTCAGGATTTGGTCTAAAATTTTCTCATGGACACTTTTGCTCTGAACATAATATTTGAGCAGTTGATTGATTAACAATAACCAATTATGTAATTAGGTGAAGTACAAGAAACTGTGTAACTGGCTGAAAGCGACAGCGAACAACATCACCTTGGTTCTGTCCAGCTACACCGCACTTGCATACAGTTTAATGTCCTACACAAATTATGTGGAACCTCCAGTATGTAGGCCATATTTAGGTCACCAACTGTTGCCATCTGTACAAGATAAATAGGTAAAGATTTATGGCAGATTTTTAATTGACAAAAAGTACAAGAAACTGTGTAACTGGCTGAAAGCGACAGCGAACAACATCACCTTGGTTCTGTCCAGCTACACCGCACTTGCATACAGTTTAATGTCCTGCACAAATTATGTGGAACCTCCAGTATGTAGGCCATATTTAGGTCACCAACTGTTGCCATCTGTACAAGATAAATAGGTAAAGATTTATGGCAGATTTTTAATTGACAAAAAGTCTAAATGCTGCTCTCCATTATAATCCATACCAAACTATAAAAATCTTTTATTTTAGGAATCAAATTGTAATCATTCTATTATTATCAACTGCATTGTGTTTTGTTGTTTCAAGGCATTACTCAACCAGCAACATCTAATTGGGGTCTGTTGAGACCATATCACTTATCGAGCCCCGTGTAGGCTTTTTGCGTCAAAGAGCACATAGGTTTGCAGCAGCGTACTGATTGGTGTCCTAGCTTTCTGGTATAATTGTTGTCATGGACTGTTTTCGATTCAAACAAAACTCTGGTAAATTTATTTAGCTTCAGTTCATTGCAGCTTCCTATTTGGTGTACCCTTTTCGTTTTTTTCCTGCTTGAAACTGATAGCAGTGAACCCAATATATAAACCTGTCTGATGCGAGCTGCTGCACAGTGATGGCCCTAGCATAAACTTGCGTCGCGGCCTGCTGGCAGCTGCAGAAAGCAGCCGGTCAGGGAAGTTTGCCGTGTGTTGCTCCCTCCTGTAACACGTGGCAAACCTCCCTGACCGGATGCTTTCTGCAGCTGCCGGCAGGCATTGACATAAGTTTATGCTAGCGCCGTCGCTGCAGCAGCTCGCATCGCTATAAGTGAAGGCAAATTCACACTTTCTTCTTAAAAACTGGGCAATTAACTGCGGTAAGTGTTACATTAAACGACGTAGACTCCAATATGCTATCTTTCAGCAAAATTTGAGCAGGAACAGTGCAGCGGTGAGCGTAAGACCTTTTTTCGAACAGGCGCAACAACATATGCAGGACCCTGTTAATGCTTTTAACTACAGCTACATAGCTATCATGTGGTGGACTGCTTTCAACATGCTGCCTTACACAACCATCACTACTGCTCAAGCTGCTCCTCAATTTATGTTGAAATATTTCTTCAGGAATGGCAAGAACTGTGGAGCATTTACAGCGCCGAGAAAGAACCTCAATGCTACTGAGCGTCTTTTTGACACTTTTTGTCTTTATAGAAAAGGTCAAAACTTTAAGACAGGCATTCTTGTGCTGAAAACAGAATATCACGCCACAGGGTTTGCGAGACGCATATGCGTATGTTAACACCACTGCAGCTGAAGTGCACCTGAGGTGTGCATGTAACAGCTACAATAGGTTGGCTTACTCACTCATGAGCACAGAAACATACCCGCTCCATGCACTGATATTACAGATGTGGGATGGAGCGTGAGTGACAAAACGAGTGAATGGACGTAAGTATGAACCGGAAGGAGTGCCGGTGAATTTGAGTTGGAGCGTGAAGACGAGTGAGGGACGGTTATTGTATCAACAAAAATCGGTGACGGAGAGTGAACAGAAGTGAGTATGAATATGAGTGACTGTTCGCAAGTGTGAGTGGACGTGAGCACAAACGTAGGTAAGTGCTGGCGAATTCTAGCATTAGTGGGTGTCGGTAAGTGCGGGCAAGAAGTGGTGCGTGAGTGAGCATATTGACCCCAAAAATATTGGTGAGTGAGTACATATGTGTAAGTGTTTGCTTATCGTGTGAACTTCAAAAAATTTAACAGTGTAAAAGATGTGCACATTCTCTTTCTCCATTGCACACAACCAGTTTTCCATGGAAGCCAAGAACTGCTGCCTTTGCTGCTGCTGGTTCGCACAATTCCTGCAATTGAACTAACTGCAAAGAACTGTGGCATGCACTTACCTTGGGATGTCTTCATCACTGGGTGCTTTGGAGGTGCTCAAGTTCGTATCACTATGGTATTCCCCTAGGGACAGGTTCACTGCAACAAATGAGAAGATCAATTTGTCAAGAAATTCAAATGAAAAACATTACAAGTGATCCTGCCTCTAGGCTACCAAGGGAATAATGGCACTTTCAATAAGTTCAATATACAGCCAAAATTGATGCTCGACTCTAAATAAGACAAAATTTTTCTATGTTTACGGCAACCTGGAACACCATATTCACTTCTCTGGGCCTCAAGTTGTTGGCGCTGAAATGATGGCACGCATCCTATTGAATACTTGCGTATACGTGTAGTGCCCCGTTTATACAGGTGCCCCTGATAGTAACCTAGTGGAAGCTTTAGAAAGTTTGCTCGGGATGCAGTAGCAGATGACAACACCTTGAAGCAGGGATGGCTGAATTTTGCGGCTGCAATTTGCCTTTTGTTCAGGTGCCAGACCGCTACTTCAGCGGTGACAGCTGCAGGAAAGGCGCAGGCCTCTATGAGAGCAGACATGTACACTATGTTACCAGAGTTTGGAACAAACCAGTCCATATATAAGCTGGGTGTGACTTGCAGAGAAGCGCAATGAAGCCCTTTATACAAAGTCTAGCTCATGTTAAGTAGCCACTTCATTTTGTTGAAAAATGCGATGACTCAATCACTTTTTTAAGTTCTACCCTTGCCGTAATACTGCTTCTGTACCTCAATAATAGGAATGCGTCATTGTTGCAGCCTTATATGCCAAATGACTCTGCACGGTGCTATTCTGGCTCACATTTTAGTGATCTTGCTAGCTCGCAAGCGTAGCGCTAAGTCACCGTTCTCTTAAATGCTCTCTTTGTAACAGAAGGCTGCTCCTCATTCTCTTCTGGACACATTATTTAGTAATAAAGCGGATTTCCATACGTGGCTGCTAGTGGTAGCCGCGGTCTGCTATGTAGTGTAGATACTGTGGCTGCTGCAGGGTGCTGCCACGACTCCATTAGCTAAGAGCACTGCAGCTTGGTGAGGACAGGCGCGTTTGGCTAGCACTTAGCATGTCGTAGGCACCAAAGTTGGAAGTCGTGGCGTCTATGTTAACATGCAAAATGAAACTTGAACTGCGCGCCACGGGCACGTCCCACTCTGCTGTAGCCTTTGCAGTGCAAGGCATTGAAGAAGGAGCGGGAGCATAGTGGAAGCCGTGTTTGATTGCCAATAACTCCACTTCTGCTGAACGCATTGAAGCCCTTTTTGTGGCAAAGTATTTCTGAAATAGCCTATTTTTGCTTCAAATGCCTTTCTCCACTTTGATAAAGAGTGGTTCAGGGCCCCTTTAAAGGCAAAGCAGCGCCGGCCAAGGTAGATGGGCGGTGGCAGCAAGGCCAGGTGTAGTTGTCTGTGGCGTAGGCACACTCGTATTGTAGGCATTGCACCCCGTGGCAGTCGCAGTATACTACGCTTTAGCAGCACTAATTGCATAGTACTAGTTAAATTGCATGCCACGCTGCCCCTGAAACCACAGAGTTTCTTGCAATAATTACTAGAAAGAACTCTGGTGCTGGAATCGTTCAGCCACCATAGGAATGATGGGTAGTGCATGGATTTGTCTGACCTCCATACTTGTGGATTCAGACGTTCTTGTGCCTTTGTTTATTTCGCTTTATTTACCTTCACTGTCCTAAATTTCAGAGCAAGCTACACTTTCCTAAATGCAAAAGACTTTGCAAACGTACACAATCGCTACTAACTGCAGTAGTTCAGCTTGCCGAGGTGGCCAAATTGAAACATGCCAAGTGTCTCAACGTGCTGGCTTGTGCATGACAAATTCAAAGGGGCGTTCTATGCAACTTGTTGATGCATGCGGCTGTGGCGTAATGGTTTCAACACAATTTTAAAAAGGTTTATTTAAATATTTATCACACAGTACTTTGTTGAAAATGATGTTCATAATGTGACAAAGCTGTTTCAAGTCAAAAGGATGAAGTTTAGGCAAATCCATATACTACCCATTATATCCACGCAGGCTGAACCGCCCCGCTTGCAGCTACCATAGATAATAGCGCCAGAGTTCCCTCGAGTAATTATTGTATGAAACTTTATGCCTGAGAAGGGTGGAAGCTTGGGTGAGTTGGTAATCATACAAGGTGGTGTTTTGTGCAGCGCTCTTTCTCCTCTGTACTTTTCTTAAACCCATTCATGAGCTGCGAAAAACACCATCTATGTCTGAAATGAGCTACCAAAATTTTCTCCGAGCAGATGACGTCTTCCGGCCCCACGAATCCACTCGTCGCATGAGGTGCGTGTGCGTACATAGGTGACATTGAGAGGCATAGCTCGGATTAGTGAGGGTGCGATGTCCTCCGACAAGTAAACTGTCGTGCTTTTTTTTCGTGTTTTTTTTTTGCAGACTTTCAGTCTCTCATTCTCACTGGCTTCCACATTGCAATGGCGGTGCCAGTTTATCAGACATAGGGGTGTGATTTTGAAGTTGCTACAATGGCAAGCACTTTCCATCTTTGCCATTTGAGGATGAGGCAGAAATGGGCCGCTGAACTGCAGCAGTGGCTACACATTCTGCAAGGAAAAGGCAATTGCCTTCCAAGGTTCTTAGTGACTCAGTACTTTTGCAAGTGTGGGCTCGTGCAGTCCCAAGGAAAGATCAAGAGCTAATGTCTTGCAACGATGTTTGCAAAGAAGCACTGCTTGGTGAGTGACATAAAAAGGAGGCTGTGTTACTGCGAACCGGGGGTGAAGTCCTTCTAGAAAAGCTGAAAAGGCCTGTTTTGTTTCCAGACGTTGTGCCATCAATATTTCCGAACTACCCCATCTCCTTGTAGTACGTCTGTTCGCAAAATAGAAAAAACCAAGTGACTGTGACATGAAGTATGTGAAGCACGCTAAGATGGAGACTTCTGTGGGTTAAGATACGGGGATGCACACTGCTTGCGATGGTGAGCAAGGTGAGAGAGGGCATCTTTCAGCCTACCACATTTGCAATGAGTCTATGGATTGTTGTTTGGGCCACGCCTTTGAAATTTTGGTAACTAAGCTTTGGTATCAGAAACGAGCGCATCAATTCACGTGTGGAAGTGGCGTGTGCCAGATGCTCCTGGGTTTGCCGGATGCTCCTGGATGGCCTTGAACCGGCCTAGGCCTTCTTGTGCTTCCAAACTTCACCTGTCCACGGCCTTCTACCACGAGGCCTGTGAGCGTTTGCACCTGTAGGGGGAATGTCAGCAGTCAGACTGTGGGTGAGCTTGTGTATAGCTGCCTGGCCTGGTTGTCCCAATCTCCTACTGCTTCCTCCTGGAGGTTTCCAGTATGGCACCTGCTTCTCCTCAGCCAGCTGAATACAACAGCAAGCCAGCCATTCACAACTTGTCATTCAGCCTCATCAGTGCCTGGCTGAGATCTTCGTCAGTTCCATCATTGCCTTGCCCCACCCTTCATGCTACGGTGAACTGTGTAGTGGGACAGTACCACATGTCTGTGATTGCTTTGCTTTATACAGGTTTCTATAGTAATCCTCTGTGAACGTTAGTGCAACACATGTCATGCTTTTAACTCTTTTACTACATGTCTGTTAGCCACGTCCCGTCTCACATGTGTATCAAATGTCTTGTGCATGCCAGAGTGAACAAACGGCTTTGTCCTTAATAGGGCACTTTAAGTTCTACGTTGGTAACATGTTTCAAACTTAAAAAGAACCTGTATATTATGATAATAAAGCCATTTTGGTGCAGGATGGAACGTTGTTAAAATGAAATTTGGCTACCAAACACAAAATGCTAGTTATGTCTATGGTAGTAGAGCGGCAAGTTCAGCTAGTTGGTGGAAGTTCATCTTGTAATAAGGGGGGTACTGTGCCATAAACACACGGACAACAGAAGTAGAAGTGAACAGGACAGAGACAACAGAAGTAGAAGTGGACAGGACAGAAGCGCAGTACCCCCTTATTACAATATGTCATGGTCCTTTGAACAATGGTCAGAGGAAGCTTGCCCTCTTTCCTCAAAGCATGAGTGTCTAACTGTGTTGCTCATTCTTATAGGAAGACCATCAGTAGTAGCCACAGGGGTAATTCGTCCTAAATAGGTACAAAAGAAGGGAATGGAAAGGTCCTGGGCATTGTAATTTCCTAACTATTCAGTGGGCACCTAGCTGGTCTGCACTGTGGCAATGGAAAAAACAAAAAACAATATAACAGAATAGAGAATTCTGAAAGGGTAATCACAAATATAGGCAAACATAATTTTTTTAATTGATCTTCTTTCAAGGCAAATCAGTTATCTCTATTCAATTACAGTGAAGTGGCATCAACCTCTTCAGGGCTCACTTTTTTCAAACTAATGGTACCATAATGGCTCAATTCTTCTCCGTTTCAGTAACTTGTTTAAGACACAAAACTAATTCCAAAAAAAAGCTGGCGACTGTCTCATCATTAATTTCTTCATGTTCGGACTCACTGTTGTCTAAAATGTTGTCACTGTTTCCTTCACCTTTCAAACACATAGTTTCATTGCCTGCGTGCGCAACTACATAACGTGGAAACAAGCAGACGAAGCGGAAGTACATCTATCTAGCTGTGGTGCTAAGTAAGACAAAAACACGCAGACATTTGGTTTGTGTGTTTTATTAATTATTTCACTAAACTTTAATTCATCTACTGAAGCAACAGATTGCACAAACAACAGATGCTGCCTTGAATATTTCTCGAAATTATGCGCCACTATGAGCGACATCACAGCCCTGCCATGTACGTAGGAGCACTTTGTGTAATATGTGTCGGTTCTCTGGCTGGGAGCACAGTACCCGTAAGGAGAAGGGCAAACAGCATTCGGTTTGAAATTTCAGCTTTTTCCGTGGGGCGGAGTGATGTAATACTTAGCAGACACGATCGCTAGCATGCATTCTATGCACGGTGCTAGTCAGCTCAAAATGGCCAGACCTAGTGAAGGGTTAAAGTACACCTCAAGTGGTGTGGCCATCAAGTCAAGCAGGCACGAGAGCTGTATTTTGGAACAATAACTTTGAAGAGCACTTTTGTGATGATACAATGGTACATGCAGTGCATCCTCTTACTGTACATTGTACTACAACTTGTATGACTACTGTAACTAGCGTTACCATAAGTAGTGCCATCTAGTGGTGACTTGTAGCAATTACCTGGCAGACAGGTACTGTATTTAAATGACTGTAAGTTGACTTACCTTTTAAATATGTAAATTTGAAGTGGGGGGGCGGGGGTCAACTTACGATTGGAACCAAAGCATAGAATCGCCAATAAAGACGACAAATGAGATATCAGGCGTGGTTACAATTTTAGGTTTGCTCTAAGGCTCTACCCATAGCATTTCGCTACTCCGTGCACATGTCTGGAATAATTTTTCCATTTATAAGAAACATCTACTATTCCCATGGCACTGACAGGAATGTTGACAGTTGATGGAAGGGCCTTTGTTCCAACTGTGGAGGCACAAACGCTTGGAATGGTGGCCCTTGCGGGGAGTATTGAGAGGTAATGGAAGAGCCGACACCATAGGCATCGACTCAGGGGGGGGGCTCTGGGGCCCGAGCCCCCTCCGGAATTTTCCGGGGAGGGCTCAGACGCCCCCCCCCCCCCCTCCAGGCAATGCCGAAGCCCTTTCCCCGAAAACACACACACAGACCTAAAGTGCAATTAACAGAGCTTTATCACCCATATCATTTAAGGTTTATTTTGACTTTCCTTGATTTCTTCACTTGAAATTTTACTGGAGCTAATAGCTTACTGTGTCATTGTTGGCGGGACGTGCGCGGCTTTTAATTTATTGTTTCGCTTTATTTCTGCAAATCCTGACAATAGGACGACATGCGCATTAGAAGTACCAGCAGTGGCTGCCTCATCCATATTTTCTCCCTTCAACATTGTTTCAAATTTCTGCTGTAAACAACATGCACACACACAATATATTTAAATATACACACAGGACAGTTTAAGTTGCTGTATGTTCACCATGCTTCAAATTGCTTTGTGTGTTTTTTTGACCACGGAAGAAACCCAATGATTTCAGTGACCCCTTCAGCAATCTTTTATCAATGATGTGTGAAATGCATGTGATTGTTGTGTCTCAGTATTGGTTCTCTTTCCAGTAAGCAATGCTAATGACTCATAAAAAAAAACATTTCTAATAACTTACAGCCTTTATTAGGGATGGAGACATCGTCACTGGCACGCAGAGCTCATAAATATATAAAAGGTGTCCCAATTAACTATCATGCACGCAGATTGAAAAAAAAAGAGCAATTGTGCTACTCAAAGAAAACCTAGTGCATATTGTTTTCGGCACAGTTGAGTAGCTGCCAGTAATTTTTTCATTACTGCAATCAAATTAGGTCATTGTAATTAATTATCTAACTTGAAACATACTATCCTAATTATCAAAGTCCCTATGAGGCATTTGAAGGCACAGCCAAGGAACATCTAACTGCGGTATTTTCAGCGATGTACTAATTGCGCGCTAATTTTTTTCCTGATTGATAAATAAACCCCGCGAAATATGGAGAATACCACGTGACTGCGCTCTCACCCAGATCATAAAGCAGCGCCCTTGAACAGGCTCCCTCTGAGTTATCCAGAACGAAATAAAAGAAATAAAGGAAAACATTGTGATCGAGCTGGCACCTCATCTGCCGTGCCCCGGCCAAAGTAACACGTCGTGTTTGGTGCTAGTTGGAAACAAGCTGTGATAGCTGTTGTCTTAGTGTAGATAAAGTGCACGGATGGTTCCTTTTTTTTGCCACAAAACTTGTCACCACAAAAGCGAACTGACAACGTCAGTGCAAAGGTTTAAAGTGTGTTTTGTTTCGTCCCAGTCGGCATGTGTTTCTCTAATGAGCAGAAGGTAAACATGATCCTTGCTTTGGGATCTGCAAATGGCAACAAAAGGAATGCCGCAAATATATGTATCAGTCATGGAAGTGTGGCGGTAGACCAAACGCATCGACTATCATCAGAAATTATGAAAACCTAAGACAAACTGGCAGCTTCAAGAAACAGCGGTGGAGGGCTCCATCTTTGAGTCCTAGCCTACGCACGGATGTTCTAGCATTTATGGCCTTAAATCCTCATGCTAGCATGCAGGATGTGGCCGCCTAGGTACCAATTTTCAAGTCAACAGTTTGGAGGATTCTAAATCACACGGCCTTTCACCTGTACCGCCTTAACCAGCACCAATGCTTAGAAGAAAGGGACCTGTAGAATCGTCTAGATTTCTCAAATTGGATCCTCACAAAAGCCGATGAGCCACCGGACTTTTTGAGCAACATCACGTGTACAGATGAAGCCAATTTTTGCAGAAGCGCCTAGGTAAAGTTACATAGTACACACTATTGCAGGGACTCCAATCTACACTGGGTAAAGTGCAATTGGCACCAATACCAGCGGTCACTTAATGTGTGGTTTGGAATTTACGCCTGTGCTATAATCGTTCCCATATTCATCGATAACACATTGACTGGACAGCGTTACATGAACAAAATCCTTGAAGGAGTGGTGGATCAGTTTCTCAGCAAGTTCCGCTGTCACGTTTTCCACTTCTGTAGTATCAGCAAGATACTACAGACAGACGGCTGGTGCTGTGTGCCAGCACACTGCAGCAGCTGAGCACAAAACTGGCTGGATGCGACTTTCCATGCGCAATAGATTAGAAAGCACGGGCCTGTTAATTGGCCGGCTAGGTCACTTGACCTCTCTCCGCTCGATTTCTTTCTTTGGGGTTATGTGAAAGATCGTGCTTACATCATCAAGACGGACGTCAAATTAGTTCAAGGCAAGGATAAAGGATGTCTGCTGCAGAATTCCAGCGTCTGTCATCAAGAAAGCCACTAAAGATGTGATAAAATGGACACAGTACTGCGTAGTGTTACGTTCGCCCTGTGGGGACTGGCGATCTTTGGGGAAACGACAGTGGGCTTCTTCGATTTTCAACTTCTGGCTACCCGCGGGTTGCCAGAGCCAGCCAGAGTGTCTTCGTTTTTCTCGGGTTGCTCCGCCCACCGCACCACGCACTTCCGCCGGGCGTTCGTTTTGCTCGCGCTGGACGGTTCTGGCTACCCGCGGGCTGCCAGAACCTGCCAGGACGATTTTGGTCTGGCTGCTCTCTGGAAGTTCTATGGCTAGCAGACGACGAAAAGAGGCAATGGGCGCTTGCTGCCATCTTTGCGGGGACTTCACGGATTGCAACGCGGGCGCTTGAGGACTTAAATTTACCTCACTTAGCCAATTGCCTGCGGTCATCTTCGGATTTCCTTACTTCTAGTGTTATCTTTTTAGGTGCTAACGCTCCATTCCGCATTGCGAAGCGGTGTGATACGAGCAGTGGTGAACCGTTTGAAGCTTTTGTGTGTGCATGTGTGCGTGTGTCCCCGAGGCTTCTTCGTGGCAGTGATCAGCGCGCCGCGCTCTTGTGCGTGCACGTTATCTGCATCGTGTTCCACGCTAGCTGTAGACGCTCGTTCACACATATTGGGGTACATTTCCGGGTCATCTTTCTCTGGTAGTGTTCCGTTTCACATATATCACGTACGTATGCGGAGATATCTCCTTTTTCTGCAGTTAGTGAAGGCGTTGCAGCTAGCCCGTGTTCACTCTGTCTCTCCGTCGTATGCTTGAATGGCAGCTTGAAACCGATGTGCGTCCGAACTGCAGGCCGTTGATGTAATAAGAATGAACTGGTTCAGTAATAGGCACACATACGTTAGAGACACATAAATTGGCTTATTGCTCTCATGATTGCGACCAATGTTGTTTTTCATGTGAAACTTTTCGCTGGTCACAGGCGGCATGCATTTTCATGTGCCAGCCGCGTCCCCAGCTCCTTAGGGTCAAAATGAGAAGCACCATCAGCCACAACAAACTTTCTGAAATCGAAGCTAGCCAAAGCAGGTTGGCACGAAATTTTATGCGTATGAGACGTACCCAATATCCTGCTTTTTCATGTCTTGTGAAGTGATGACACAGCGCCAACTCATCAATGTCGCCGGTGGGCGACGTGATCGCTGCGAGCAGGGATCCTCGAGCTATCGCTTTCGAGTATACAATCATGTGCGATTTCGCGTCTTCTCATCAAACGTGTCGATTGGAGGCCGCGTCTGTTGTGCTGCGAAAAGTGAGGTTGGCCCAGTGCGCGTCCTGCGCCGTGTCGCGCCAGAGTGATTGTATCCCTGAATGCAACTTTCAAGCTGGCAACGCATAAATGGACCGACTATGCCGAGCGAGCGCCAGTCTCGCTGGTAAACATGCTGGTAGCATGTTTACATTTGGCCAGCTGTCCTGGCGTTCGATTTTACAAACTTCGGGCAGATTCGGGTTGTCTTGGGATCCCAGTCCACGTAACTTCCTATCAGGACCGGAACTAGCTGGCTGCCATCTGGCTCCCAGCGGGCTGCCAGAACTCCGAAAATCGAAGAGGCCAAGTCCCCAACCGAATGGCACCACCATGTCTACTGCGGCGACTCGCTTTGAAGGACGACAATACGACACCAGCCCATCGGCGCCACCATGTCTGCTGCGGCGACTCGCTTTGTAGGGACGACAATATGCTGAGTCAACAGCCCGTCGGCGCCACCATGACTAGGCGCGGCCGGCGGACCAAGTATAGTTAGTGTGTTCGTCGTCGCTGTCTCACGGGTCTTAGAAATCGTCAGCCAATGGACAGATGCGGTGGCCACTGTCTGTGAAGTCAACACTGGGATCAAGAGGCACCTGCTTGGGGCAGGACCCTTGTCTGCGAGAACCCTCTCACCTCGGTGTGGTCAGTGAAACCTGTGCGGAAGTGAGTGTGTAAACCCTCCCCCTCAAAGGCGGGTCGGCGACAATGACTTGGGACGATGACTTTGGATATATATATATATATATAGAGAGAGAGAGACACTGCAGTTTCATGGGAAAGGCGAAGCAGTATTAGTGATAGCCAAGTATACAACAACTACACGAAGGAAGACTACACCACTGAGAGGACTCAAACGGTGAAATTGAAGTGTCTCCTACTATGAGGTCTTGTATACACTCATATAACGGTGTCACTTCAGCGCCAATTCTTCGAGGTCACACGAAGTTTCTTCACGAGTAAAAAATGTGTGTATATATGTATGTATATATATATATATATATATATATATATATATACATATATATATATATACATATATATACATATATATATATATACAGTAAAACCTCATTAAACCGTACCCACTTGAACAGTATTTTCGTTTTAAAAGTAGTAAAGTCAAATCCCCAACTCAGCAGCCATTGAACATAATGTGTTTTGTATCCGCATAAACCGTACCAGGTTACTGCATACCTATCGGTTAATACGTAGTGTTTCCACTTTTCGCTGCGCAAACCTGGCGGTGCGTCGTCTCCATCGGGCAGCCCGGCAGAACAATAAGCCTCAGAGATCAGCACAATGGCCTCCAAGCGCCCTGTGCGTTTGTGCGTGACGCCACATCAACATTATTTCAGCGCCGTGCCAGAGAGCATTGTGGTGTCGTGCAAGCGGGAGCTCGCGTCATGCCGAAACTCGGATAAAAAAATACGCCGGGTGCTTAGCATAGAAAAATTAGACTTCGTTTGTGCTATTGAACGTGATGCGAAAAGTCGACGCTGGCATGTGACATGCGTCTACTGTTGACTACGGTGTGTGGCATTTGGAATGCGAAGAAGTTGCTCGGCAGCGCTGCTGTGACGGCGAAGAGATGTCGGCTACGAGATCCGACTTTTCGCCATCGTTGCTTCTGTTATTGCTGAAGTGTCGCCTAGCGACAGTGATAAGGACGACACGGAAAGCAACAGCACGGGCGATTTAGGCCTGGCAGTGGCAGAAGCTACACGTTACGTTAGCCTCATGAATGCAATCGTAGCTACGAGAACAGCACCCCTCAATGAAAATGTGCCCCGTGACTTCTGCAACGCTACCGCGCCTGTGCACAGAGATTATGCAACACCGAGGAATCTGCCATACGAGTGCTTGTCGAGAAGAGGGCGCTGGCTGGAAAGCTGACTCACAGCTTCAGCAAGTTTGAGGCCGCTGTCGTTGCTGCTAGGCCACCAAGGCATCAAACGAAAATAACACTTTTGTCGCGTGAAGTAAATAAATACTGCATGTTTTTTCCCCTTTCATCGCACTCTCTCTGAGTTCCGTTTTTGACAGGTAAGTGGGCGATCGCTTGCTATTTCGGTTAAGCAGTACGGTGTGTGTGTGTGGGGGGGGATCAGCTTTCAGAACCGCGCGCGCGGTTCGTTCGGAAAGCTGATACGCCCCCCCCCCCCCCCCCCCCCCCCACCCCCCACCCATGAAACAATGAAAACTCGCCGCTTATAGCCAACACCACATTTTTATTTGGCTCTTCGTTTGAAGAGTTTGGCTTGACTGTTGGCTACATTATACCATCCTGCCTTGTGAATCATCATGAGTGCTTCAGGTCCGATAATCATACAGCACTCATTGGTGGCAACGTTCAAGAGGGGCTGCCATTTGTTATGTCGAAGAAACTAACTGCACGACCAGATGCGAATTCCCCATTTCGGAACCTGTGGTGCGAGAGTGGTGGCTGCAGCGAGGCAAAATTTTCAGCTGTGATGGCAAGTGAAGAGGATTCCATGAGACTAAGTCAGGATGCTTTACGGAGCTGGAGGCCAAGTGTGCGGCATATGTCAGTGGAACAGCCAATCGGTCCCTGCCAGTAACGTACAACATGGGCATGTAAAGAGCCCGGATCTTTACTTCAGAGGCAGGGATACCTGGGACAAACTTCAGAGCCAGTAGGGCTTTGGCACTGAAGTTTATGAAGAGGGCAGGTTTCTCTCTGCATTTCCACACCGGTGTGCATATGAGATAAACGAGAAGAAAGTCGTCGTCCTCCATGGGCAGTTTCTCAAGCTCCATGACTCGTGGCAATATACTTGCTCGGACAGATTGGCATTCATAAAACTCGCGAGTATTTCGACATGACGAACAACACTACAGTGATCGCGATGGGAGCTTGTGAGGTGAAGTTCTTCCCAGCTGGATATGAAAAGCTTTGGTTTACTTTCATGCTGTAAGCTTGGTGGATAGCACAAAACTTAGCCCATATTTTGTCTTCAAGCAAAAGACAATGCCATTGAAAGCATTCCTCAAAGGCGTAGTTGTGAAAATCAACGAGAAGGGATACATGACGGATGGCGTGGTGGTCAAATGGTACTGCCTGGTGTGGCTTCTGAGGCTGGAAACGTCGCTCAAAATCACGTTCCTGGCCTCATGCTGAACTCCTTTCCAAGCCACCTCACAGCCAAGATGATAGTGGAGCTGTGGAAAGAGCATACAGACATGCTCACGATTCCTGATGGTTTGACGAGGCAGCTGCAACTCTCGCCAACGGTGTGAGCAAGCCTTCTGAGAACTTGCTCCGCTTTGTGTATGAATGTCTGGCGGTGGAAGGCCCTGAACTTATACCAACTAGGCAGGTGAAAAGAGCCTCCCTGGTGGCTGTGTGCAGTTGGGTGCTTTTGGGCAGCTGTTCCATGCGATGTCGTGGTGCTGCCATTTGCAAAGTTCGAGATTTGACTGGATGACGACTTGCTATGGGATCACAATGGCAGCAATAGTGAGGATGATCCTTCAAAGGTAAGGATGAGTAGTCCAGCCACCAATAAATTTTCAATGTGCAATGCACCCATGAAATGCCCTTCTTTTTTTTTTTGCTTTAGAGACCAGGTTTCTGTGTTGACTACAGTTGTACGCTGCAGCTGCAGTATGTAACTAGTTAACACAGAAAGGCCTAGTTGGCTGCCTGACTCACGTGACACATTAGTACTATTAGTAACAGTGGCGTAGTAAAAGGGGGAGGGAAGGGGGCCCCGGGTGCCAGGTGCCAGGTAGGGGGGGGGGGGGGGGGGTGTCCTTCCGCTGGCTTAATTGGGTGTAAATGGTAAAGAATGCTCCGATAACCAGCAGCCTGAGCTCATGTACCCGAGGTACCAGATGTTTAGTACCGCCGAATTGTCGGCTGCAGCTTTATCAACATCCTGCGTAATAATTGCGTGAATGTGTGGGCTAAAAAATTTAATTAGCCAAGTGGTTGCTACACTACTAGCCTTAGCGGAACGCTTCATGTGCGGTGCACTCTTGTGGTGCGCTCATGTTCCACCATGGTTTGTGTCATCAGTATGTATACAGTGTTCCATTTATCAGTTTTGTATCAGTTTCGCGGTGTTGAATTAAAACAGTCTTCTAGTCATAGCATACCGTCTCTTTGCCATTTTGTTGTTGTCACAGCGGCATCGCACAGAGGGTGGGGTATTGAGCCCTACTCTCTTTAACCTAACTATGGTTGGCCTTGCAGAATTATTACCCAAGACAATTCACCTATTAATGTACGCTGATGATATTGGTCTTTGGTTTTCTGTGATGGCTCGTCTTCAAGTGCGCGCAAGAATTCAGTGGGCAGTAACCCGAACTTGTTCGTATCTCTGCAAACAAGGCCTTAGTGTGTCCACGTAAAAATGTGTGTTAATCGCATTTACACGCAAACCCATGCCACTGTACCATGTTTCTCTCGATGGCCAGGGTATCAAATAACAGAAGTCTCATCACTTCTTATGTGTGATTAGGGACCTTTCATGGAGCCCCCGCTGCATCTACCTGAAGTGGAGACTAGATACAATTGCACATATAATGAGGTTCCTGTGTGGAGAAACCTGGGGCACGTTGGTACGGTCCATGCTGCAGGTGTACAGAACACTGTTTCTGGGCTTTTTACAGTACAGCTTGCCGGTTTTGGCAAACACATGTAAAACAAACATTTCTAGCCTCAAAAGTTTGCAAGGCCAGTCTCTACGGACATTTCTTGGACTACCACAATCTGCCTCGACTAACGCAACAATCATGATTACTACAGACTACTTGGTTCCGACATATACAACGATTGACAACCTTAGAGCACACATTCGACATCTGTGTCGTGTACCCAGTCACTACATTGCTACTTTGCCAGCATATTGACCTCAAGCCACATTTTCCAAAATTGTTGCGACACATCGAGGCTACCTTCTGTCGTGCTTTACACCAGCAGCAAGACCACTGTTACCCTTTGGTGCCTATGACAGCCACAAGTATGCCTCACGATTCTGGGAATTACGAAGAAGACCCGTCAATCGACAGTGGCTCTAGGTCAGTTCACACTGTCATAACTGAATGAGGCATATGAACAAAGAAAGCACATTTACACTGATGGATCTGTCTCAGCGACTAGCTCCACAGGCGCTGTTATCATCCCGGCCTTACAAGTAACAATTAGGTTCAAAGTGTCCCATATAACGACCTCTATGGCAACAGAACTTGCCGCTCTACGTGCCACTGTTAATTACATCGCGCAAGCCAAATCTCTAAAGCGGGTAGTGACTCTAAGGCAGCCCTTCAGAGTATGCAATCAGCCTTACGACACAAGAGCCATGAACAACTGGTGTTTGAGACCGGAGAAGTTCTCCATCAAGCCCTCATAAACAGAGGCATGACATCATCTTTCAATGGCTTCCGGGGCACTGTGGCATCGTCGGAAATGACCTTGCTGATAATGCCGCCCGGTCAGTACATAAAGAAGCCCTGACACTTCTTATGTCCTTATCAAGGACAGACACTGCAAAAGGTCGTTTACTTGCTCAAACGAAGACTGAAACTTTGTGGAACACCTCGATTTTTTCCAACTGCCGTCTCCAATGGCTGGATCCTACATTGAAGCTGCTGAGTCCATCGAACTTCTCTCGCTGTGATGCAACTTTACTGTGCCGCCTCTGGTTAGGGGTGGCTCTTATGAGAGCCTACTCATTCCTTATTGGAATGACCGACACACCCAAATGTGACTCGTGCAAATGTGAAGAGACGGTAAAGCACATGTTGCATTTTTGTAATCTCTATGAGATCAAATGCGACGTTTTTCGGAGGGTGTTGAACCGATTAGATAGCAGACCATTTTCAGAGACTAAGAGTCTTGGACCATGGCCCCATGCGACGCAGGCTTATAAAGTGACGTGGGCACTGCTATGTTTCATGAAATCGACTGGCCTCAGTGACTGATTACAGGTGTAAGGTTATGGAACTCTGCATGTACTGTATTCACACGGATAGTACCTTCTTTCCTCCCTCTCCTTTTCTTTTTCTTCCCTTAAACCCCTTCCCCTGTGTAGGGTATCAAACCGGACGTGCATCAGGTTGACCTTTCTACCTTTCCTTCCTTCTTTTCCTCCTCCTCTTGTTGTTGCTGTTGCATAACTTCATGTCACAAATACAGTGTCCTGTTTCAACTGCACGAAATTTTACAAAAAGGTGAATTTCGTGAGGATATCTCCCAATTTATGATCAGGTTATCTGTCTTTGCGACCACTAGGAACTCGATATCAGGCAAAATATGGCAAATGATTAATAAGGATATTTTAAATAACTGCTTAATTAGCAATTATAGAGGAAACATTGTAATTAATTAATTGAGGACCCAATGTCATGTTATTAACTCAACAAAAGCTTTTTCTCTAAACAAAATCGTCTTGGGGACTACAGCCTGCAGTACTTTGGCACTGCGGGTGGCTCAGTATGACAGTACCAAAATAAATATGAAATAGTGCACCAGTGACGTCGATATCTCTACCCTCTTCATTGTGAGTGCAGAAAAAGAGGAGCGCAACCTTTCGTTGGCACGGGCTTCATCACAGCCGTCTTGTTTTTTGCATGGTGACGCCAGAAATCAACGTGGAGAGTGCTCTATTCCGTTTCCAATCTTGTGGCTGTACCGCAGCTTGGATGATCATGTTTGCCAATAGCAGCAAATAAAGAAAATTTACTGATCAGAATGAAGAGAATTCGTAATTGTCATAGCATTGGCATTCGTGCAGTGAAGATGCAGGTGTTTTCTGATAGGGTGGGGAGATCAGTGTCACTGACAAGCTATCTGATTTTCGTTTGGGTTCAGGGCTGGATACAGCCAAAATACTGCATGCCGTAGTACCTCCGACGATTTTTGTGAAGTTGTTGTTGGGCAACATAATACTGTTGGGCTTTAATTTTGCAAATGCAATATTCCCTCTAAAATCGCTAATTAAAACTTTTTCTGTATTGGCTGCCAAGCCTTACAGTCTGAGAGCAGCTGTGCAAATGCACTTATCGCAAGTTATTAGTGCAGCACCCTGTGTTATTTGGTACAGAAAATAAAACAGCCTGTATACCTGCTACATTAGTCATATCTGGGAACGAAAGCGAAGGGGGAGGTCCAAGGTGGCTGTGCTGGTGCTGAAACATCATCCCACCCTCACTCTCCGGAAATTTTCGATATCCTTGCCTTCCTGACTACATCCGGCGAGGGGGGGGGCACAAGACCCATGGGCCCTGGGTGCGAGACGACCTAGCGATGCCACTGATTAGCACCAACGAAAATGGTGGACACAAACACCAGGATATGCAGGGCGGAACGGGGGCTGGACACTAATGAACCATGTACAGTGCCCATCCTGTCTACTCCATTTCGTGTCCACCATTCCTGTGAGTAATAAGCTTAAGCTCAATATTTCTTTTGACCGATATCAGTGCGTATGCTTATAACAGATATCGGTCATATAACAAACGTATTTTTGTGGCAGTATAGGAGCATGGGATCATTTTGCTGTACTTGCTACAGTAGAGCTTCAAGTGTAAGGCCAGCGATGGGGCAACAAAGACTTAAGTTGCGCAATATGCAAGTTGCTACTTGCCACAAGCAGGCCTATGGGGGTGTCCTATGGGGGTGTCACCTAGCTCCCAGACATCTGAAAGTTGGTTGGAAGCACGAAAGAGGCTTGCTCCTGTTGAGGAAAAAAAAAGCTTACCATTCTGCAATGATTCCTTTACCCTATAGGTGCAAAACTTTCCAACCAATCCTCGTATTCTCTACTCCAGCAATTCACCCAATACCTAGCGGCGAGCGCAGGAAACTTCGTAGGAAGATCAGAGAAGATGCTCAGTCCATAGCCTCTGTAGCCATAGTACTGCGATCGGGTGCGATTATAGAACGACGGAGTTGCCACCTAAGGAACTGCACATGTCCAAGCAGTCTTGCTGTATTTCACAGTGTTCATCAGACAGATAGAAAGACATGTCTGTTTCCTTTTACAAATTTCCTCCTGCACGAAAATATGTGCACTGAAAAGCGACATGGATTGGAAATCTCAGCATTGCAAAGCTGTGACAACAATGGCACTGGCTGTGTGTTCTTGGCATTCTGCTTCACATAGTTACTTTTTTCAGGCAAGGATTGGCTTATTCTTATGGTGTAAAGAGAATGTGCATCTGTTGCTTGCATGGCATTTGCAGTAAAGTGCTGTGGCGAACCTCAGAGAGTTTGCATTGAGATTATTAGCCATTGTGATAATGTGCAGTGTGTGTGTCTTGCAATGCATAATTTCACAAGAGAGCCGGCATGGCAATGCACTTTGTGACATGAATATCTCAACGGCACTCAATTTTTTTTAATGAGGTTGTTATACGGGATACATACGAGACACAACGTGGGGCCCCCGCCACCGTGTATGGCAGGTACATCAGTGAAAATTGGAGCAGCACAGTTTCTAGTGCTCCTGAGTAAAGTCGGTAAGTTGCTCTGTTCAAGGGCGGAACATACACGCTGGCATGAAAAAAAACATCCTAGGATACCTAAGCATTTCTTATGAGTTGTTAATGTGAAAGCATTAATGTCCAATTGAATACCACTGAGCGGTCCTTCAAGTTATGAGCTCCTCGCGGGCAAGCGAGTCTGTTGAGACACTTGGCATGCTTTGATTTGGCCTTACTGAGGTGCAGTTAGAATGCGCGGATAGCACAGGCTATGAAGAGTGAGAGCGAGGGTGACATCCCATCGTGGTGATGCCCTCTCCTTTCACACAACACATGGCGTGCTACCGAGGTAGCAGGTGTTCCCTTTCGCCCGTTCTGCTCCATCGAGGTGTGCTCATGCCGTGGCGTCAACCCAATGGGAGTTTAGGTGCCATTTCGCTGCTGCAGACATAGGCTTTTTCACTCAATGGGCCATTTGACGCTTTTGCGTCAATAACTCTTCAGTGGCACAGCAGCACGCCTTCCTTGTGGCCCGGACAAGCTACCTGATTTATTAGTGCAAATTAGTACGCACTCATTTGAAAATATGTAAACATCGAAGCAATGGTACCTCATATCAATGTCTCGAGGAAATAGACATTTCAGAGGCGAACACAGTTAAGCCCCATTGAAATGCGGGATACTTCAACTATAGCGGAACATGCAAAATTAGTTCGGATTAATGCAAGAAGCGAGTTAACATAAGTTTACACAGAAACAGATTTTGCCCTTCCAGTAGCCAGGAGCAGAGGTAAAATGAGGGAGGGGATTAATCATTTGCGATCAGGCTATGCACCACTGGCCACACCTGCACCTTGTGTGCAAATGTGTGTTTTTATTGTAAGCAGATCCTTCAGTTTCTCTTTTCTTGTTTCTGTTCTCTACGAGTGAAACAGTGAGCAACCTACCGCAAAAACCACGGCTAAGCAAAGCAGCAGACACGTTGCACATATCTTGAAGGTGAAATAGGTCAAAGAAGTTTTCGGAACACAAAAGTAGCAGGAAAGCTTCGCCACAGCCTCGTTGCTCATGCCGAGCTAGGTTGCACGACGAAGTGCAAAGATCACTTTTAGATTCGCTCGCTCTTTAAACTGAAGAGAGCATGAAGAGATTGCGCCTTCGTCAAATGAAAAAGCGCTCACATACTGCGCACTTATTCACATGCACAGCGGCAACAGCTTATCGTCGCGCTGCTTTGGGCCATGTTCAGTGAGCTGAACTATACAGGTAGCAAATTTTCAGTGATCCTGGTGTTGCCGACGTGATGTATTTAACTTTGCTGGCCACTGTCTTGCATGCTGGAAATGCCTGACTATATCCGTGCCTTAACAGTGAATCAAAACAACAGAAATGTGCTTGCACTTGTCCAACAATCCAGCAGTCCATGAGCAGTTCGACTCCATGGCCAATGAGTCCAGGAATACATAGGTGATTTTCTTGAGAACCTAGTGCGGGTCTGCAGTCATGCTGGAGGATTGCACACACAGTGTGACCCCAACAGCCTCGTTATGCACTGTTCCTCTCAGATACTGACTAAAATGATGTGCTCAGTGTCAGCTACCAGCTCTCCTTCCACAAAACAGTACAAACCAACATCACATCGTAAAAAAAATTTATAAAAGACGGTGGTAGTGGGGATGCGGAGACCTTGATGCATCCGCCAGGCAGCACAGCAGTATATCCAGACTTCGCAGCGTCCCCCGGTGTTTATCTTAGTCACGAATAATGCCCACCGCCAGAATTTGCACTCGTTGTATTTTTATGTGCAAACAGAAATGGTGAGTGGCGAAAAACACTGTGTTCAGCAGACAACAGAATGCACCACTCTGCTGCCAGTCATGCTGGCATAGAAACTGTGCTCAGTGTGCAGCCACTCATGCTTGTGCATTTACTTTGAAATCTCAAAATGAAGTGTAATTTGCCAGTTAACATAGGAGAATGCCAACTAGCGCAACCAGATAACAAAAGGAATGCAGTGTCATGGCAACAATTGGCCATGAAGACAGAAACATGCCCTGTCTCGTTGTTGTTGCACTGTGTTGTTATAGCAAATTTGGTGACCTTAGGCTTGAAACTCACTATTCTCTGTAAACAAACAAAATGGCAGCCTAATCTTGGTGTGGTGTGTTGGTATGCATGACAAGATGAGACTGCTGCCATTAGCAGTAGGCACAGTTCGTGAGGAACTCTTGATAGATATTCAAGAGAATACTATCTACTGCACTCGCCAGTACTATTGACCCTCTTTTTGCTAATTCCATTTCTTGTGGGAGCCTGTTCATAACTGTTTAGTGACAAGATATTATCTATTAAGACTGTTCTAGAAACCTGTACAGTAAGTTTTACTGCTGCAACATAGAAAACTTGATGTAAGAAAATTCTTGAGCTAAGGAAACCTTTTGTTTCAAGTACAACTTCCTTCTTGGACATAATTTCAAATTACCAGCGAAAACGAGACAACAGGAGATGCTACTTCAAACAAACAAGCTTGCTGCCATGCCCTATGCTGTCTATATGCATTGCTACATGAGATAAAGACAGGGAGAGAAGAAAGAGAAGAGGAAAAATGTGAATGGATTCGAGAAGTTTGCTTAATATGTAAGGTGATATTGAAAGTACTATAACAATGCTGCTGCTGGTTTAGCACTGACGGTTGGAGAACCCCTTCGGGTGGTGAATTCTGTGATTGCAAAACCCCTTTAGACATTTTCATCTCTTCATAGGAGGATACTGAGACAGAGCTATGGATGTGCATGAACATGCCTATGCTAGTAAGCAATGCTTATTATCAAAAGATTATGGAGAGGTCGACAACTGAAGATAATGCAGAGGTCATTAGTTAACAGCCAAGCTGGACACCTGCCTCAAATTCAAAAATGTGATAAATTGCATAACTACAACCTCAAGGGCAAGTTATGGCTTGAGAGTGACACATAGTCTAGGAAACAATTTCTTCAAGTGTCTGGTCACATAAAACGAAGTCTCCACAGGAAGAAAAAAAAGAAAGACAAAGAATTGAGGACAAGAGATGCTTGGAGGACTAGTGGCAACATAGAGAAGTGCATTGTAGACACTGACAGCAGAGTTGGTAGTGGCAGAAGGAACTGAATGTTACCCCATTTGTGCAAAATTTTCTGCTTATTATAACTACCTTTCAGTTCTTTGGAATAGCAGATTAGGATTCAAACTATGGCTACTAATTGCAAAGGGTACAGACACCATCACTGCACTAGCTAATACAGCTGAATTCTTTTCCCCCAATGGAGTCTTCTCCTATGTGACCTGGAAGGTTCAAAGGCATGGAGAGGGGTGACTATTTCATCATCCCCTATCCTGGCCCTGTTCAAAGAACTTGTGGGAGCTCTAACAACACCACAGTGCAGTATTGTACTTGGATGTGATCATTGTCATCTGAGATCAGGCATGAAAACAGATATGTACAGTGCTAATCATGCGCTTAAGCAGTTCCTCTTCCATGTAGCTGCTGTTGTGGGGCAGACAGGTAGGTGCATATATATGTTAAAAGGATGTCAGAAAAAAACCAGAAGCCACTTGGCTTTTCCTTACACGAGTACAGCACATGTATCTTGTTCCAGCACAGCCCAGTGAACCACCAATATCCTATTAACATCCAGGTAGGATCCATTCGTCTAAGTCCCGTCATAACATATAAAGGATGTCCTACTAACATGTAGGTATTTTCTAAATGTATCAAGTAGGCAACGCCCTATTGATGTTTGTTCTACTTAAGAATCAGACGTTTATGGACATTACATACTGGCATCACTGAAATGTATGTGCTATGTGATATTGGTTGGCTACATTTTAACTTTTCTTGAACATTTACTTAAGATGCTACATTGGTCAAGAGGTGTAATTAATGCTTTGTAGTTAAATTTTTATGCAACTAGATATTTGAAAACATTTATTTCCCAGAGTTTTATTGCATATAAAATGCCATTCACATTGAATGCGGTACTTTGAATTTGAAGAAGTAAATGGCGGAACTATAGGCGCAGGTTAGACAGTGAAGGCTCATCGAAAATTGTCAGAAAAATTTTGTTCCGAAACATGGTAGTCCGTGGTTATGGTGCTTCTGATCACATGATATCTAATGTATGTTGTAACAACATGGCAAAGACTCCTTTTGGACCACATATGAATAGTTGACCTCCTATAGGCCATTTTTTTTTCCCAGTTTCCCTATGACAGAATTTTGTTTTCTCATTTGTTCAAATTATAGTTAGAAACTATCACGTCTGCATTTCATATGTACACATCTACTTTTCTGATACAATTTACTTTTAAAACTTTCGTTAACTTAATATGCTCAATGTGCTAGGCGGAATGCCCAGGAAAATGAGTATACTGCGCTTTCTCGTCACGGGCGTGTGCACTAGTGTGTGCACACGATGTATCTGACCTTGCTTTGTGAACGTTCTGCCACACAGCGTCTGCTGCAAACATTGTATTGAATATGTCCTTGACAGTACATCTACTTAGTGACCTACAGGTATAGCTCGCTAGCGTGAGCTGGAAAATATACACTAGGTGTTCTATACATAGAACTCTGCATTCCTAAAGTGAGCATCTATTAGGGCTCACATATGTCCAGCTGCGATATCCTTACAATGTTACAGCAAAGTAATCTGGATGGGTCTTAGATTACCCATGGTATATATTGGTACTGATGTTTCGACAAATCTAGATATCTATAGGATATGTGCAATGTTTAAACTATCATGCTCTATGGACATATACAGAAGATGAATGGTTATCTAGGGTAAGATGGCTATGCAAGTTATTGAAGCATATCACATTTTCAAGGACTCAGAAGACTGTCAGCTGTTGCTCAGTTGCACTATTACTAAGAAGATAGGTCTTCGGCAAGGCACATAAATCGCATCGCTGTCCACACTTCTGTCATTCTTTGTCTGATTTTCTGCACACGCATGACCTGGGTGGATTTATTTAAAGACTATTTTTACGCGTGGGTTTTAATAAAGTGTTTTAGTTGTGTGTAGCGATGTTGTCTGCCTTCTTTTGTGTTCTTGCATGCTACCTAAAGCACCACAATGAATTTGTACCAACTACCCTAAATTTCAATTCTTCCCTCCTTAGAGGTGTCATGGGCTGTGCACGAGGTTCCAGCAGCCAACTGGTCAAAAAGTGATGTTAGTGATCTAGCCAACTTACGGGGGGGTGTTCCAAGGCGCGTCTCTTGCACTGGAGGTGGGGGAGGAGGGGGCAGGGAGTGGTTGATGAACGAGAAGGGCTGGCTCTTGACCACAGTCAGGATGACGTGGTCGCCTGTGTTCTTCAGCGTCGCCACTGCTTCCTCGTGGGTGACGTTTTCCAGGTTGACGTCACCCACCTGAAACGGTTGTATGGTGAGAAAGAAGGAAGAACAAATTACAAGATGAAACAGCAAATCTTGCAAAAATGTTATGCACGGCAACAAGTGTAAACAAAAGAAGGCCTGGAGAGTTGAGGGTAAGGAATGAATACAGGATAACTATGCTACATCCATTTTATATATTTATTGAGGTAAGGAAAACACACCTTGAATGACAAACGAAGGATATCCATAAAAGGTAGTATTGAGAGCTACATAACAAGGTTGCCATATGGTTACAACACAAAACAGCCGATGAAGCAGCACTCATGCCATTTCTTCTCTCCACATACATTCTCTTTATGCTGTGAACATGAATGGATATGAAACAGCCAAGCTCGCTATATAGCTAACACTTCCCTTACATGCAGTGTCACCAGTTCCATGCAGTGTTTCATGATTGGCACCAGTAGCCAATTCAATCAGTAAAATCAGTAAACAAGCTATGCATAACTAATACATATATAAAACCCACCCCACGTTGCAAGTAATAACATATATTGAAAATTCAAGTCTGTCTGGGGGAACCACGTAAATAAACCTTTGAGCAAGTGCTTGGATTTTTAGAGGGAGAAAGAGAGTGAAGGATTAATGATAGACAAAAAGTTAAATGTGACGAAAAAGTAACACAGCTAACGCTAGTGATCCAAAATCAGGATGGCCACTTCCATTAGAAATGAATGTGGCCATGTTTCTTCATCTCATTTCCTTGGGCTTGAACTTGTTTGCTAGTTTTTAGCATGTGCACAATTCAAAGTAAAAAAAAAGGTTTAGTATTTCTACATTCGTGATACTTGTCTGGGTGGTATCAAAGGACAATCTGCCTTACTGGAACACATAAGAGCTGTGAGCTCAATGCAAAGCAGGTAGTATGACATGTTAAACAATGATGCTCGTTTGTTTCAGATTATATCACACTCTTGACATACTAAGTAACGTTTTAAGACTTTTGTTGACATTTCAAGTACTGCTGTGAGCTTTACGATAGGGAACATATGATTGCGTGGCAGATGGCCTCTCCTGGCATCAGTAACAGTGTGCTGTGGACAAAACTGAAAGCACGGAGAAAGAAAGCAGTGAACTGCAGAAGCATGCAGCGCTGGGTGCTGGGCTTGTTGGTTCAACATGGATTTTGAGGGTAGAAACACCATATAAAAGGGTGACAACAGAAAGGAGAACACACACCACGAAGCGATTTGCAGTGTGTTCTCCCTTCTTCTATCGTCATCATTTTATGTGCTGTTTTTACCCTCAAAAGCAGTGAAGTTCTGCCATCTGATGGCACCCCTTACAGGCACGCGATTCCTTCGCAGTGGTTTCTTTAGCAAATGTGTGTTCTAACTCAGCCTCGGCACCTTCACTTACGCATACTGCAGGTGGAGTACTTTAAATATACATGTGTGCCCTCGTTTGAGGTGATTTGTGTACATTGAATGTGTAGGAGTGGATTTGTGGGGCGAGTGCCTGGTCTTACTTATAACCTGAAGTGCGGCGATTTGAACTTTGCAAGCATATTCTAATAATAACTGTTTGGAGTAGTGCACATCATTTACTAAGGCCAACTAGAAAGACCTGCACAGAGATTGTTTGCCAGCAACTAGCTGTCTGTCTGTCTCGCTTAGTGAGAGTTCATCTGCAAAGTAAATAAAGGAACAGGTTGGACTGACCAGGCTTATCAGGTCAAACCCACTAGCAGCTGCACACTGTCAGCATCAGAGAAACACCACCAAGTGCATTCAAAACATCCCTGTTTCAATCCTACAATCAAATCGTAATGTCGGTCATACCACCGTGCAGCATCACAGACTCTATGGTCATTTTGCAAAGTTGGGTCTTTCATACACATCATAATTCTCTCCTTCTTATTCTCCTTTATTTCAAAATGCAACATTATTCGTTTCTTTAGTAATCAACAATTGGTAAACCTTGCCATAACATGATGTCAGAAGAAACTGCTTCAAGAATTTGAAAGTAACATTGCCATCCACTTTCTATCTCCCTTTCTGGCTTTCCAAGTCAGTACTCTAACTGAATGTGACCTCACCACTAGCCTATTAGTGTAATAAACCAATCTAGCTCAACCTGATAATCTAGCTTAGAGTTGCTTTTAGGTATGCAACATTCTGTAACTATATGTTATTTAAGGAAAAGGGTGGCTTTTTCACTGACCCATTGAATGCATGTCTGCACGGAAACCCCGGCTTAGTTGTGTCTGACCATACTGGTCAACACTCAGGAGAGAGTGCAGCATTGTTAATTTTCTAGCTTCCCAGAAGAGGAGGCGAACAGAGCTTACAGCAACCAGTTTGTCGCCAACTTCAAGCCGCCGATCGAGGTGTGCGGCACCACCCTCCATGACCTTGGTGACGTATATGCCATTGTCACCCGGCACATGCTGGTTGCCGATGCCACCGGCAATGCTGAAGCCCAGGCCCTTGTTGCCCTTGATCAGTTCGATCTCGACCACCTGCGGTGGTGTGTGCTGCTGCTGGCTGGCCCCCTGGGGTCCCGGATACCGCTGGCGCTTCACCAGCTGTGCAAGGGATGGCCATGTTAGCAACATGTGATGACAAGTGTTACTTGTAAAGATACAAAAAACATTAGGCGGACCTACACACAATCAAGAAAAGAGAAAACGATGATGTTGCTGGTACAAAACAGGAATCAACAGCAGTTAGTGTGCCACACATTTGTACACAAATATGCGATTTCAGTGGCTACTGTAAAATTGCGTGCTCATAGGCAAGACTGTGAAAACTGTTACTTTTGCATTTACAATATAGCTTGTAAGTTCTGAGGAACGCTGCATATCCTGTGAATACTAGAGCAATACTGCATTGTCACTACGATTCTAAAGATTGTCTATATTTCTAACATTATCTTGGTTGTTGCTTGTCACATAAATAGGAATTGCAGTTGTAACTGCTTTTTATATGCCAGCTCTGGTCCACTCCGACTACAGTAACCTAGTCTTCATACTGTTGCGACACAGGGTTCGAAGACGTGAGATGCACTTTCCCCGTGAAGAATTGAGTGAACGGGACGCTGGGTCCGTTATTCAGGACGTTGGACAAACTCATATATATTCACATATGTACAAGAAAATGCAAAGAAATACAAAGAAATGCAAACAAATACAGAAAAGTTGATGATAAACTGGCAGTTGCCGATTACTCCCGCCATCTGTAGCTCCTTTTATGCTGTGTGTGATCTTTGTTCAGTTACTTCCCCCAATCCGGTGCCAGGGGGTTGATGACATCAGGTCCCATCAATCTGGTGTCAGGAGGCCACTGACATCAGGTCCGACCAATCCGGAGGTAGGTCGCCCTTTTCGCCAACGCCAATCATACTCTGAGAGGGTAATACTGAGCGGGTCATACTGGGCGGGTCGTACTGAGCGGGCCGGGTCAAACTAAGCGCATCTCTGGCTTGTGGACATGCCAGTTTGTGCTGCTGACAGGTGACAGCCGTATCATAGCTAATTGCTGAAATCTCTCATGAACAAGGCACTCCCGTGCTGGCCATAACTCATCCGTGTCGAGAACCATCCCAACAAGGCCATCGGCCCTTTCACAATAATCGTGTGAGCCATGACCGAGGGGTGTTGCGGAGTGAACGGCTGATCACAACAGTACATAATCTGTAGTAGCTATTATTCACATTGAACACAGTGAATAAATAAACAGATTTCAACTGCTTGGAAATCAGTAGCTGCCACTCGAGTAAAACCAGCAATTAGTTTGCCGAAGCTTTTGTAGATGTTGCTTTTGTAGATGATCTAGTTTTTATTACCTGCAACAGTTTGGGAAGTTTGGCTACTGAGCTCGCTATCCCAAAATTGTAGCTAAACACACACATGCACACATACACACAAAAGGAGAAGAAATAAGTTCGACAAGAGAACAATATAAATTGAAATAGTAGAAAGCTACATTACTTGCTTAGAATGAAAAAAAGAAGTAAAAAATAAACATGCTACATGCACCATACAAGCATACAAAGAATTTGACATAAATTTGCAAAGCTGCATATACAAATTAAGCATAATGCAGCATTGCGCATGACCTGACAATCATGAGTAGTCTCTGCACATGTTGAAATATTTCAGTTGAAAGCAAAGCACATAAAAAGTCTCTAACATGAAAAAGTCATTATGATAATAAATTTATATGAGAAAAGAATCACACACCAAAGCACACAAAATGTCAATAACACGACATAATCATTACAATGTTACTATGGGACAAAAATTACCTCACTCAAGTAGTGCTATTCACAAGGAACTAATGAGGTCACTGTCGCCAAGAAAATTGTACCAGCCTTTCAAAGTGTTTTTTTTCGGTTATAGAGACAGAACCAGGGTTCGAGCAATTTATTTACATACAAGGGACACCTATCTAAGACATCAAGATGATCCTAAATCGCTTCTCAATGTTGATCAAATTGCTAACATTCGGTGAGGATATGTTCTACAGAAGCTACTGGCGTGCCACAATGCCCACAGTTTGAACAAGGTCTTTTTCATATCTGATATGGAAAACACGGTGTGAACACCACTTCAAGACACTGACGATGAAAGAGTGTGTCTACCACATATTCTATTTTTAGGTTTGTTAAGAAGTGTAAAAAATGGTCTGTGTTCTACAAGAGAGACGATTTCGTCTACTCAGTGAACCCCATGGTTTTTTTATATTTTCTGCCTCAGACCCTGAAGTGATGTGTCCGCATTGGATGCAGCAAATGATATGGGTTCAAGTTCATTCAAGGTATGTGCCGCAGAAGCCATTCTATCTGCTTTTTCATTTCCCATTATTACAATGTGGCTTAGGAACCACTGGAGTCGGACAACAAGAACAAGAAGTGAGGGTAAATATTTCCTCAATTTCATAGCAGAGTAATGACTTGTCACCACGAAAGTAGCATTGCATTAGCGTTTCAAGAGAGCGTGCACTTTTGGCCATAAACGCAACAGCTTGTAGCAGCATTTGCAAATCCTGGCATGTGGAGTGAAGTAATGTTACCATCTGTTTCACAAAACATTATCTACAACAGCAGTTCTAGTAAAGAGCTATTACAACCCAACACTATTAATAATAAGTTAGGACTATGACTGGCACTTTAGTGTACATTTGTCACATAACTAATATAACTCATCTCCTTGTTCAAAATGGGGTTTTTGTTTGCACTGCTATTACTCAACCTTTCATCGTTCGACCAAACAAATGGTGGACAGCTGCAACTGATAAAGTCTGCACACTATAAAAATCACTATAAATAGTACTGCATCTATTATTTGTGGTTGCACCCTAATGTTCAAGTATATCAGGTTATCACGTCTTGTTTAGAACTCCACTCACACCTCAGCTATAAAAATTGCTTCTGGTTTTTACGATTGTACTTAGGTGCAGCACTACAATGAAAGCAACTGTTATGGCCTACTTATTGCCCTTTGCCATAAAAGAATGGTAACGAAAAGAAAAGAAGCAAATGAAACTACGCTTGAAGGCTGCGTAACCAATTTATATTAGCATGATTTATGACCAAGAAGCAAATGATATCAATGCAGACTACCAGATCAATATTCAAGGAATCAAGGTGATCAATACAATTAGTTTCTTTGTAAAATATAAATATTGCCGAAATAAAATAAAACCAGAGAACACGAATTCACCGTACCTTTGTATTAAAAAAAGCAAGAACAATGAAACTAAAGTTACAACTGGCTTAAAGCTATCTGGTATATAACAGCCAGTGGAAGTTATTCAGGACTTACCAAATGAACGGAGTTCCCTGCTCGTTTGAGAGCTTCAACTGCTATGGAATGTGGGACGTCTATGAGGTCAACATCATTGACTCTAAGGATGATATCGTTGACTCTGCAAAAACGAATGAATAGATTTAATGACAAACATCTGTAAGTTCACAAAAATACCATTACCATTACAATAAAAGCATGTTGCAAACCAATATTTACTTTAAGAAACTTTCTTTCATAACTTTAACATTATTGCTCCACCTGAGCACAAAAGAAATGGAAGGTTCTTTACTACTATATAACTGTAGGATCCCTATTGGTTTGCTTTGTATTATAAGTGCTATCTCATACCACACTTTTGTGTAAGTTACGCGGTTTGTTTTTCTTTTATTTCTCTCCTCATTGCTGTTAGGGATTTTTTTCTTTTGCATGTTCCTGCAAAAAACATTCCTACATATTCTGTGGTGTCCGCGATATTGCAGTGTTGTAAGCGCTGCCTGTCGGCTCTGCCCTTCAAGCCCAACGTGGGTTTAGCAGGCCTATGATCTATTGGTGCTGATGTAACCGTTATGTTAATAAAGCGTGATTATTATTTTAAAAAATTGTAGCAGCAATAGAGCTCTGTAACCAAGATTATTTAGCCTGATTAACAATATGTTTCCTGCCTGCTGACATGCCTTCCCAAGCCAAATTTGGTGACCTTGGAGATCAAAGATTTTGGTGATGTCAGGCCCGGAACTTTCAGTTGGCAAAGATGCTTAGACCGGCAGATTAATGAATTTATGGTACTACTCTTTGGCAAGAACTCTACAGATCCGGCAGTCCACTTTTCATTTAAACAATGCTGTTTCCCTGTCAACAACAGTAGCACAATGCTTGGAAAGTGACTGCACACACTTTCCCACAAAAGATTTAGAACTATGAAGAAGTTCAAAACTTCATGATAAAAGCATGCAGCTTGAAGCTGAGTGATGTATATTGTAGATTCATAGTAAAGAGCAGAACACAGCCAAGTTGCAAGCTGCAAGCTCTGGCTGTGAAAATTCAAGCTTTCTTCTTTTTGCCCCATCAATTTATGCACTCCAAAAGCTTTCGTGAGCAGGCATGCACGGCTGTTCAGCCTCTAAGTGTTTTTGTAAAACAGGCCTGGCCAAAACAGTGGCTCTATGCTTGACGAGCTTGAAATTCATTTGCACAGAAATCTTTGCTTCATACGCTGACCATGAAGACAAAATATTAAAAAAGTTCCAGTGTTCGTGCCAAGGTGGTTCCTCATCAGTGTGCTTGTGGATTCAAAGGACTGCAGTCCATACTAACTGCCCAGAATAAGTCTGCAATAGAAAGGGGGACAACTGCTCTCAGCTGCAACATCTCGGGCATGGGCGCTAAACAAAAATTTTGCAACCTGTTAGCATGATACATCTTGCTAAAGAGAGTAAAACCAGATAAAGGATGCAAAAAAGGGGACATAGACAAGTGCCTATGATGAAGTGTTGGTGAAGGCCTGGTCTCAAGTGCCAGTGCTCAGCTATGCACACTCATAACTTATTTTTGATGGACTTGCAATTCACAGCAATACAATTGGGAATGTATGCTTAATGCAGAAGCACATTCCAGTGCTCTGCAAACTATTAGAAGACAGATATGGCAGTTCTGCTCAAAGACAGGTGCATTATGTTAACACCCTTTCTTTTTATGCCTTTCGTGATCTTGACTTTGGATTGAGCTCAGTGCGTTGCACTTAGTACCAGCTGTGTCCTTCTACAGTCATGTGTGTTCGGAGATTAGGTAGTAGGTAAATCAAGGACACATATATCGTTACACCGCCTATATTCGAGCTTCAGGACAAGTACTTTTTGGACAACTGTGAGCAGCTGCTGAAGGAAGAAGCTGGAGCCTTCCTAGTGCTTTTGAACGGATGCTAACAGGTGCTTTTAACAGTTCATCATGGATTACAGTGGCATCCAAGCAGCTCTTGTTGGACATGTGTATAGACCACGCAAGTGCCCAGCACACAGTACTTAAAGGAAAGGAAGTGCAGACGAGACTGACAATGACAACTGTAATAAGGCATGGGTAGACCACAGAGGGTGCACAGTTTTAAACAGTGTGCCATACAAAGCATTGTGCTGAGAGTGCTTGGAGATGTGGATGAGAAACAGGTGATGTCATCTGGAGGCAGATGAAGAGAGCCCTATGATGTAAACAATTTGATGTCATTGTGGACTACTGACATAAATTTAAATGTGAAATAGCCAGAACTCACTAGAGGAGACGTTTTGTTTGTACTTTTGTGAGCACGTTTAATACTTGTGCTGTTTATTCTTTGGAGTGCATTTAAGAGGCCCGATAACTTTACTAGCAGTTTGTTCTGCACATTCATGTAGTCTTGCTTAAGATGTAGTCTAGCTTTGTCCTGTTACTGCTGCAAATTATGCTGATGATACTTCTGGGTGGCATTTTTATAAGGGTAAAATAAAATACAAGCAATACATTATATTGCATCAGTTTTATGTATCAGTACATTGATCCTTATGACATCACATACATGGGTACAGATTGAGCCTCTGCAGCTCATGTGATCAAATATAATTAAATAAATTATAATAAATAAATAAATAAATAAATAAATAAATAAATAAATAAAAAGATAAATAAACAAGAATAATTAGAACTATTACTGTAATGTAATTCAAGAGGGTACGATAAAATGAGCTTTTCTGCAACAAACATTCCAAAAGTTGATTATAAAGTTGCACTCTGACCTTCCCTAGCTGTAAGAAATAAAATATGTTTTGTTAGACAGCACACTGCATTGTCCGTTTACACTGCCTGTCCTGCTTCAGTGTGCTCATTGTACTTAAAGAAGTACACAGTGCACAGACCACATCAAGGCAAGTGCAAAACACAATGCATGTTGTGCCGCAGGGAGAAATCTGAACAACCAAATTGTGTGGCACTCTTTGTTGAAGAAACCAAAGGATACAACAGGCAATTCGTCTTCTTCAGTATGAGGGAAAGTGAATGGTAATGGGAATTAATATGCAGACTCACTGTAGCCTTCCGTCAGCTGCAGCAGCACCACCAGAGATTAGCTTTGTTATGTAGATGCTGGGGTCTTCGCCTATGTGAGGGTTGTCTGTGCCTCCAGCAATGCTGAAACCCAGGCCAGCTCCACCCTGGATAGATGAGACAGTGCAGTTACAAGTAAATAATAGAGAAGCTGACATCTCTCACATCCACCTTAGCTTTTAACACTGCTTGCAGTAAACATTAGTTTAGGCTGCTCACGTTTTAACCGTAAAAAAGATCTCAAAAGCCCACAGCAAAACTATCATTAGTGACAAGCAGACATGCATGTTCAGATTTTTCTCATTGCCCATGGATACCTCAGTGCTGGCTGGGCTAGATAATCCCGCCCAGCATAACAGCCCAGCTGCAGGACTGTTAGGCGTTACCTTTTCCGGAAAGATTCAGTAGCTTAATTGAACAAGCAAAGAAAGATAAAGATAGCAATACTGTTTACTCAGGAATAGCTGCCGAAGCTACATCATTACAAAATTTCATATAACTTCAAAACAGCCAAAGTCAACTGAGAACTAGCAACAGCAACTGTGACACACCACGTGCTCATGTGACAAGAGAAACTGTAGTGAGTTTAAAGATAAGAGATATGCTGCACTCAACACAGATTACTTACATATAGTGGTACGAATAAACAAAAGGAACAGTAGCCTACGTTTGCAAGCAGCAAAATGCACCTCCGCCCAAGATATAGAGAGAAAATGAGAGGAGACAATTACCCTCACCCTTTCCAGCGTGATTTCTTCAAACTCCCAACCATCCTCCCCATTTGTTTGCTGCAAAACAAGAACATGAAAGGAAGAGGAAGGAATATCACACTGTTGCTGCAAAGAATAATTTTCATTAAAAAGTCTGCCCAGATTTGCAAGTGCAAGAACTTAAGTGAATGATCAAAACAATGATTCAGTCCAATGATTAAGATCCAGCCCAATGACTAGGAACAAAAATGACTTCCTCCGGCTAAATTTTCTCAGTACAAGAAAGCAGGGTTCTGAAATAATGTGCCCTGGGATTACAGATTTACATTTGTGGTGATTGTACTGAGAAGGACAGCTACAAATTATTTTGTGTTTTTGCAGAGGTACTTGTTGAATGTGTATTATAAGTGTGCCATTATTATGCAAGAAAAAAATATCACACAACTGTTGGCCGTTTTCTTAATCTTTATTCCTGAATGCTGCAACACCTTGTCAGACTTAGTTTAAAGTGAATGTAAGCTTTGTTGTTATGCATATTAACATACATGTGAAATGGCAAACATACAGACAGAAGCTAAGCATAAAACACTGAACCTTTAGCTTACAAATGACAAGTCCAGGCTATCATCACTTTGATTATGTAGCTGTGACTTTGGCTGCATCTCCAATGAGCGAAGGTAGGCATCCATCATACTGCCCTTGTCAACTGGAAGCCTTGGCTTGTTCTCTTGTCGTAGCGCTGCCAGTATTCTTGGCTGCTCATAAGAATCGGGCTTTTTTGTAGGCTTGTCAACTTTCTTTTTCCTCAGTGAACTCAGCTTGAGACTGAAGCGCCGTTCTTTGTTTCTATGGGGTTCTTCAAACTCTACCAAAACTTCATTGGCAGTAGAAGCTGGATTGTCATCAGCCTGTGCCTCTTGGCTAGGTTCAGCCGACAGTTGTGAAATGCTTAAGTCTTCATTATTTTGCTCCACATCTGCAACTGGTTCGTACAGCTCACAGGCTGCAGCAACAATCTCTCTGCATGAATCTTCAACCTCCACTTTCTTTTTTGCCTTCAAGTTGAATAGCTTTGTTCGCGGCATGCTCTTGGACTCAATGCTGGGTTTGTAAAGAAAATATTCTTGCTGATCAGGGGCTGGGACATGCTCAACTGGCAGTGGCCTGTCGACAGGCTTGAGAGCAGATGAGTTACCTATGGGACCTGCATTCCGTTCTGATTTAATGTTCTTTGACACATGAAGATTTCTGGCCTCTGTTACTGCTGGCAACGCATCACTGCTGACAGACACATCAGCTAAGAGACGGAGGTTGTGGCGCCGTCTAGGAGAACTGTCCACGAAGTCCTCACTGTAGCCACGAAGAAAGGTTGAGTAACTCCACTCTGTAGGTGATGAAGAAAGTGCGTCATTGCTTTCTGATTGCAACACTGTGACTTCATGTTCTTGGTCAAAAAATGACTTCACAGGCAGCTGCAGGTTCTCGCTCATGCTTCCATCGCCAGTGTTTTCCTTGGCAACCAAAGTGTTCTCAGGAGTACTGCCTTCATTAGGAAGAGTAGCACTTGCCTGAAGGTCATTTTCCCCAGAAGCCAAAGGCAATGGTTGAACGTAGTCTACAAATTCTTCCTTATCAACTGATACACTGCTTTCTTGATACTCTGCTGAGAGGTTGAGGTTTGCGGTTGTTTTCCATGATTTGGGAGGAACAGGGGGTGCAACTTTCTTAAGCTGGCCATGCAGTGGAGACTTAGACTCTGTGGAGATGGGAGTTTGGTGCATTGTTTGTTGTTTCCTAAGCTCTGCTAGTATTTCATCAAATGACAGTGATTTTTCAGGCTCTGCTGCCACAGGTTCCGCGCTAGTAGGTGGAACAACTTCTTCAATACTCGAAGCTGAAAGCTTTTTCTTCTTTTTGAAAGAAGGGAACTTTAAAAATCCTTTCTTTCTTCCTGGACTCTTGCCAGGTGATGTAGGACTGTCAATAATTTCAGCATGCGCCTCTGGACGAAGCGGTACTGCTTCATGGCCTACAGGCTCTCTACTATGTTCTTGTGTGAACAAGGGAACTTCATTTGCCTCATTAGCATCTACGTGGCCAACACTATGAATGCTTTCAGGGCTGTCGAAAGTATACTGCCAAGTGGATGACAAGTTCCTTTCTTCTAGTGACTGATTTCTGACAGGTGGAGCTGGAACTGAATGTGAGGAATTGTGCAAGGCAAGCAAGTTTTCATCTTGTTGTGTCTGATAGCCTGTGTCTAAACCTGTGTTGTTCTTCAGGGTCACATCACTACCTGCTGCAGCCCCACTGTCAAACATTCCTGTGTCCCTGGAAACCTCCTTGTCAGAATGCTGGCTGTTCAGAGAAACATCAGCATTATAAGTTTCGTTGTCACCAGGATAATGCTTTTCCTTTTCTTCTTTGTGACCTTCATTCCGTACCTTGGTTTTAGGTCGGCCAAAGAGTTTGCGACCCCATTTTCCTGATGATTGTGGAGCTTCTTCAAACTGAGATGGCAGTTGTTGCTTTGCAGAACTTTGCTCTGTTGACAGTGAAGAGACGTGAGTCAATGTGGATTGCTTCGACTGATCATCACCCTGCAATGTGGGTGGCTCCTGTTGACACACTATGCCAAGCGCATCTTGAACCTTTGTAGAGCTCTCCTGCTCATCAGTTCTTGAAGCATTCTTTACCTCCCAACTTTTAGCAGGCACTGGAGGTCCAAATTCCCCAGAAAGTGCCCTATCGTTACACTGCTCAAGTTCTGATGGTATGACTGGCAACTCTTCCGAGCTTAAGCTCACAAATGCTCCCTTTTTTTCCTTCTGTACTGTTTGGTAGACTGCAGCTTTGCTTGCCGAGTGCCGGAATAGTCTTGTGCTCCACTTCCCAGAATTCCGTGCCTTACTTTTGCGATCAGGCAATGCCTCCTGAACAACATCTGCCTCCTCGCCACTTTTATCTGCAGCACACTGTTCCAATGTTTCTTGGCACCGGGTTGTTGTTTGTCTGGCGGTATTTTGTTGAAGAGGAGGGTCTGCTTCCGAATTCTTTTGATCGGAAGCAATTTCTATGTCTTCAGCACAGATGACTCTTGATATGCGCTCGTATAGTACACTGTCGTCCACGGACACGCGGGGCGCGGTGTAGTCTTTCCGGCTTCTCTCCGACCCGGGCGTGCCGGCTTCCCAGCTAGACGAGAGCACATCCGTGCCGGCAGGGCTCTCCTCCGTCGCGCTGGCAGGCGCAGCGCGCTGGCCGCCGCTCGCTTTTCTCAGGTAGTTTCTGGGCGTGGCCGGTTGCGACGAAGCGTCGTCGGCCAAGGCGTCCTCGGAGAGGGCACCTCGGAGAAGCTGCCGCGACGACCTCCTGGGTCTCTCGCGCAGGTTTCTGTCCCATTCCCAGCGTGAGTCACAGGTCGGCGCGATGTCCACGTATCCTCGCGGCGCTCGGAAGCTGTCGTGTGCACCACCGCCAACGCCGATGCGAGGTTGTCGCCGTCCATCGGGCGGCGGCGGCTGCAGGGTCACGAAACTGTACCATTTCCGGACGTCGAAGAAGTTCATGGCGACCAACGCCGTGTACGCAGCACGCGCACCGAATCGGGCATCAACAGTTCCGCACACAGGTCTCGACGGTCGCGATTCCACGGCCGTGCGCCACTAAACGTACAACGGTCGCGCAACAGTATCCATGACAACAATAGATAGCGCAGCGTCCCCCACTCGAACGATGGCCAGCCAGCGCAGCGCGGACTTTCTCTCCGTGCTTGCGCCAGCGCCGCTCTGCCGGAGGAAGCCTCGTATAAGACGTGGGCGCGCGCGGGGCGAACTCCCGCAATACACACACGGCTCTTATCACGTCGTGCCGAGAGCTTGGTATGTTCAGATAAGGTATACAGCTCATCTTTAGGCGAGACTGCCTTGGGGCGCACGACGCACGTTGCGAGACCGTCTGCGGCGAAACGCGTCGTGCATGCTAACGCTTTAGAGCCGATGCCAATTATAACGTTTCCAAAACTGACAACAGATGTCTGTACGTTGAGCAACGCGCATCTGTTCGCAAGCGACGACGACCCGCAAGCAGGAAGCCGGTGCAAACACGTCAAACGCGTGGCATGAAACCATGCACGAAACAATACGGTCAGGTGAAGAGTACGCCCTAGCTCCAAAGGGCGCGCAACGGTACAGGAGAACTGCGTCTTAACGACAAACGTACGTGATGTTTGCTTCCGCCCTACGTAGCCATGCAACCTGGGCGGGCAGCTGCCGGGAAGACCGCATTTCGTCCCCGATCGCCAACACAGGCACGCATTATTGTGTTCTTTAATTCATCGCAGCAGCTGTTCTCAATTCGCTTGATACTCGAATGCTGGTACACGAAACTTGAGCGCACATCCGTTAATTGGGCTTTCAGTTCTAAGGAATTACAGAAGCTGCGATTTCAAGCGCACTTTCACGTCATCTCGTTTGCTCCTCTTTATATTATCTCTGGAGTCAAACCAGTCTCTATCAAATGAGTCATGTTCTCGTAAAAACGTTAATACACCCGGGCTACATAAAGGCCTCGATCATGGGTGAAAACAACCGTGACACAAATAACCACCTCGACTATGCATGGTGCTAGACGTGCACGTTTATCCGCTGTGGTGGCACAGTGGCTTTGGCGTTGCGCTGCTAAGCCCGAGGGCGCGGGACGGAATCGCGGCCGCGGCAGCGACATTTCGATGGAGGTGAAATGCAAGAGAGAGGGAGAGAGAGAGAGAGAGAGTAAATGTTTATTGTAGTAGAGGTTGTTTGGTTATGGTGGGTGGAGCCCCTCCTCCAGGGCCCCACTGGTTACAGCGGCTGGCCGGGCCTGGTCAAGGGTCGCCAGTTGGCTTCCCAATTCCACTTACGCGAGTTGCGCCTCCCACGACCAGTTATGAAGATTGTTGTCTAGCATGGTGTGGAGTCCGTGAAATGCAAGAACGCCCGTGTACCTTGCATTGGGTGCACGTTAAAGGACCTCCGGTGGTCAAAATTATTCCGGAGTCCCCCGCTACGGCGTGCCTTACATGTATAATCACACCTCAGTTTTGGCACGTGAAACCCCAAAATTGAATTTTAGACATGCATGTTTGTCATAAAAGGTAGGCAATGTTTCTCCCACGCATCCCCTGTCGAAAAAGGAAACATATCTGCAGCGGGTCGGCAGCTGATAAGGGAAACACATAGTGCGCGCGCAGGCCTTCAGTATACAAACGGGACTGATTACACGCCGACAGATAAATGACTCACTTCCGCGAAGCGTAGAGGAGGACAGTCGTCGCAAGACCACGTTCTGTAACAGCGGCCACGCAGATACAGAGGTATCTGTTGCGTGGGCGCGCGTGTGTGTGAGCGTGCGCGAAGCGCCGCAATTATCGTTGTCTGTCGCTTGCTCAAATTCGCTGGGCGGTCAATGACACCGAATTACCTACTGGAACAACCGTGGGTACGACCAGGCATCCTTGGTCTTTTAATAGTCTGCTTTGGGTACCTCGTATGCAGGAATGCGTTCTCGAATTCGCGGGGCGGTCAGCTGACATCGAATTTGTACCATAAAGTTAGTCTTGGTCACCATTTTATTTTATGCGAAGCATACTAGCCGCACAACCACGCTCTTCCTTGCTGCGCCTCGCGCGGCCGCGTAGCTACCATATGACGTCATAACAGCTGCAAAAGCGGAGGCTCAACTCGTGCGCTCACTTGCGGCCGCGTAGCTACATAGCCGGGTCTCAGCTCGTGCGCTCGCCTGCGGTCGCACAGATGGTACTGCGGCCTAACTCCCGCTCCTCCCGCTAGGGCACTGACGTCACAACAGCTGCAAGCCGGGCTCAACTGTTGCGCTCGCCTGCGGTCGCACAGCCGGTGCTGCGGCCTAACTCCCGTTCCTCCCGCTAGGGCACTGGCGTCATAACAGCTGTATAAAAGAGCGGCGCGCTCTCGTCGAGGCCAGTTGTATAGCGCGATGGCGGGAAAGGAAAGGGCCGCTCGTCAGACCGCAAAGCGCAAGTTACAAAGAGCCACGGAAACGGCCGAAGAACGAGAAGTTCTGCTTGCCAAGCGACGTGCACAGTACGCGGCTAAACAGCAGCGTTCCTCCACAGAGTCCGAGGTAAAGGATGAAGTTGCGAGTGTATCTGGGAGTACTTCTACTCTAGTATGCTTCGCATCCTGGGCTTAACCTTAGCTAAGCCAGAGTAATGTTTTGACGTTGCATATCTCAGGCGTTTTTAGCATCAGTTCCTCATGCTTTAAAATACAACTGTTTCCATCGGTATTGTGAAACAACAACAACAACAATGTCAGACCGATTCGCGCGTTTCCTGCGCGGGGAATAGTTTGAAGAAGGTTGATTGTTTGGTCTATTTCCGAATACAATTTAGTCAATCTTATAATAACGAACCATCAACTACACTCGCGGAACACTTTCTGTGGCTATGAAGGAGAAGATACGGAGCGTGGCTGCTGCAAATGTGCTACTGCGCCAAGTAGTAGTCCGGCAGCGTTTGACAGTGGTTTTGGTTGCTCGGAGCAGACGCTGAATCGACGCAGCTTCCACCTGAGACGGTTTCGCGTTTGCCCAGACGCGGAAGGGAAACGCAGCAAAATAAGTAAACTTCTACACTCAGTGGTGTGTTCTTATTTAACTGTTGCTAATAAGGTGTTTATACTTTCTCTTCCCCAGCCTGAACTAACGTTGATTAAAACGCGGGACTCTTTTTAAAAGCGCTCTCACTTGTCTGCGCTTTCCCTCCGTAGCTTTCCCATCATAGCCACAGAATTAAAGTAGTCGGCGAGTATAGCTTTGACAATAACTTTGCTACGATCCGTGACATATATACACACGGGGAAGCTAGCGCGAAAATTTCAGTATCGAGTCGCCACATGTCTTTCGTTCCTACACCCATGGCTTTGACAAACCATTCCTCCAACGTTAGCAAACGTCACAGGTCTGGTACTCCGGAAACGTCAAGTGTGTACCTTTATAATTTCCTAGTGCATTTTCAGCACGACAAAGGCCGCGTATTGCAAAGCCTTATATGGAGGAAAGTGTTCGGGAGCGATGGGGTCAAGGGAATAGTCCTGACGTCCGAACTTTTGGAACATTCAATACTAATGGTTCAGCCTCAAGAGGTGGAAGACTTAGCATTCCACAGCCACCAGGAATATTAGTGCAAAGCAAAAAAATTCGACGGGTGTTCCGACGCTCAGAACCCTGTCCCGGTTACGGTATAGTGTACTAGAGTAGAGTACCTAATCCAGTACACTATAGTTACGGTCTTGGCACATTAGAAATGTGCCAAGAAACATGACAGTCGGCTGCCAATGCTGTACCGAAAAAGCAGCGTTTGATGTTCCCGAATTCTTCCCTCGCACTATACCCTTGTCAGTGGTGCTGTACTAGACCTTAGCCCTTTCCTCGTTGCGGACTGATTTTCCTGTCCTCTCCTTATCATTACTTCTTTTTAATATACCCCTTCAGTCCAGGCTGGAGGAAGGTGAGCACAAAAAGTAATATTAGAACATTTCTCTAAAGGTGCAGGAGAACCTGAAAAAGCACAAACTATACATATCCTTCCGCACAGCGTATTTCATGCCTGCGCAACAGTCGGGAATTTATTTTTGTTTCCTCACGAGCGAAAAAAAGAAAAAGAAAATAGACGAAAATGCAGGAGAAGGGTATTTTCGTGACGTCACTTACATATCGGTCACCGCCAACGCCGCCGCCGCCACCGCCGCCCAATAGTGGAGTTTGTGCCTGCGAAGGGAAAACACCAATGGTTAACATTATTAATCAGCATGCAAGGCCCATTCCGCGGCAACTATTATCCCAAGAGCGCAACGTAACGTAACGAGGTTTCTGGGAACTACTACTACGACTACGCCGACGGCGACATTTCCGAACGCAGCCGAAGAGTCCTCGCGCAGCAATCGCAGGGAAAAAAAGAGAGCAGCAGTAGTGAGTGCACTACGCCGGCGATGGCCGTGTTTCAAGTATTGTTTCATTCATTCATTCATTCATTCATTCATTCATTCATTCATTCATTCATTCATTCATTCATTCATTCATTAAACTTTATTTGCCGAAAGAAGTCGGAGTCGATGTGGTCAGGGGCCCTCAGTCCAGGGCTCCGCTGGTCTTTGCTGCTCGTCGGACCAGTTGGATGAGGAGTAGTTTATCTCCTGGATCGGAGCTGGCGAGTAGTACCTCCCACTGCTCGTTCGCTTCACGTAATCGGCATCAACAGAATCACGCTTTCACGATGTTTGATTGAAAACACGTTTTATTGTCACTTTACCGCACGCATATGTTGCTGCAGAGACTGTAATAAGTCGCTCTCACGAAGCGTAAACGGCAGAAATGCGTGCACAGTGGTTTTCCAGTGCACTTACGAACCAGCTCTGCCTGTTTGCCGTTTCACGCGATGTGCGGGTTGGGGGGCAGGAGGGTCGAGGGGAGAGGTCTGGACCTTGTCGTGTGTTTCCTTCGCTCAATTCAAACACGATTCCCGAAAGAGCAAATGCCAACTCTAGCGGACGATCGACCACTTTTCGGTCGAAGCAAATCGATAAGGCATACAGGCGAAGTTAAAGGACTCCCAATAATGTGAGGTCGCGGCTGCGCGCTCCGTTGCATACTCGGCGCTGGGTCACGTGGTCGTAAACAGGCGTGTAGAAAGCGTAAAAAAAATTACAACAGCTTTTATCCCTTTAACGAGAGACATTACTTTACGAGCAGCAATGACTGACTGAAAGAATATATATATCATAAGAAGCCAACAAACAAGGACACCAAAGACAACGGAGCGGATATTACTTGTACTTACTCATTAAATAAAGAAATTATAAATTAATGGAATTGAAAGTGGATGAAAAAGCAACGTGCCGCTGGTGGGGCACGATCCCATGTCTTCGCGTTACGCGTGCGATGCTCTACGAATATATATATATATATATATATATATATATATATATACATATATACATATACACACAGCGCGATGAGAATAAGACTCCTGATGAGCCTGCATCTCGCCAGGAGAACAGATTGGCGTGTATACCAACCTCCGTACGCATCAGATGCGACAACAATTTACTGTAATTTACAAGCGGGTGAGAAAGGGAAGCCTGGAGAGTTCTACATCGCACGGCCCACAAAGCAGCAATTCTGAAATCGAAAACAATGCGTACGTTTAGGCAAAAGGCATGGTGACGCATAGTGCAGTCAATGATGACGGTGATGATCTCAACGACTGTGGGCACCTATACTCCCTTAGGGAAATAGACCAAGAATCGGACTTTCAACTGTCAATGAAATCAAAATAACAGACGACTACGCTGACAATCACATTCGCTGTTGACCGCTTTGAACATTAATGCTAAGTAACTTTAGTGCCGTCACGATCCGTAGCGGAAAAAAATATATATATATGTATATAGAGGAAGAAAAAAAAAAGCGCAGATCCAACGCCCACGTGGAACCAACGTGGAACCAACGTGAAGCGGTTAATTATATGCTTTATATACTTACTAACGGAGATGCGTGTAACTGTGTTTGTTTTCATCCTATGCAACAAATATAATCTCACGCAATGTTTGTGTTTGTGACCCGCAGAGGACGCAACGTTAATTTCGTGCAATGTTTACATTCATGCAACACACCACTCACAAGCTATGCGGAATTGGAAAGTCCGAGCCAGGCGGGCGCCGAGTGTGGGACGACCGCGGTGATGTCCGCAGGAGAACGAAGCGTGATGCAATTGTCTAGGGAACAACGGTGGTGACAAGTGTGCGCGCAGAGAAACACAAATCTCGTGTACCAGTGGTAGATGCCCATTCGGAAAAGCCCATACCCAGACAAACAAAGCTACACTTTAAAAGAAACAAACGAGAGTACAACTACATGAGCTTCCCACCAATGTTAATGATAGTATAAGCGAGCTGGGCGAGTCGGTATCGGATTATGTCCGAAAAAAAAAAAGAAAGCGATTAAAACAAGGAGCAACGTAACATCACCAAGTTGTATTCGCATACACGCGTCCCGTGTTATTAATATTTTTGCCCTATAACCTTCGTTCCACGCGCCTTCTCCGAATTGAACCATCTACAAACGTTATTAAAGTGTGAGAAATTATTAGTGAAGTGTAAACTCGACAGTCTGATGGTGCTCACTTAGAATTCAAAACTCAGATTGGAGCAAGCGACGGCTTTTCCATCGCTGTGATATAGGAACGGCGTGTATATAAATATATATATATATATATATATATATATATATATATATATATATATATATATATATAT
>NC_092815.1:102520531-102608031 GCF_023375885.2 Dermacentor andersoni
GTGTAAGCGCAGAGAGAGAGAGCTAGATAAAGAGAGAGAGAGAACTTACAAGGCGAAAATTAGCCCCGATGAGATAGACAGAGATACGATAGATAACACACAGATATACAAGGTAATATATACATGGAGCACGGTAAAGCGCAGTACAATAGACGCTGATATGGCGAGTATGATCGAAAGCAGGCCCGCACAATTGTCGACGCAGTATACAAAGACGAATGGCAGCGAGCGAAACAAGAAAAATGAGGGGTTACGTTTTTTTAAATAATACTAAACAATACTAACATCGAAAGCGGAGTACAAGCACCTTAAGTACCATTACTTAGGGCATACTAAAAAAAATCAAGTCAGATTACACTATAGCGCTCTTTAAGAAACCCACACTTTTCACTGGCTGAGAAAATCGCAATACCTGCCGCAGTGGCTCAGTGGTTATGGCGTTCTGCTGCTGCAGCATGAGGTCGTGGGTTCGAACGGCAACGTGGGCGCACGTGTGAAACTGAGCAGACAACGGACGAGTTCGTTGTCGTCGAAGTTTTGGTGGTTCACGTGAACTTCATGACGTCGGGTATAGGTGATTAACGTCACTCAGACGTTATTCACCCCTGCTGGCGCGAATCTTAAAATCTGGAATTGTGCAATGGAGAAAGCTTTATATTACATTACCCCCCGGGGGATCGACAAGACGCGCATATGCTGCCCGTTATTATGGTCCCCTAGATGCTGTGCATCACCAAAGAGTTAAAAAAATCACCACCCGAGAAGTTGGCATCTTCATTCATTTAAATGTTTTATTTTATTATTGAAGAAACCGAGGGGGGGGGGGGGGATCGGTGACAGACATAAACATATTCAGAAAAGTACATGAAGTCTCCTAAGAATGCTAACTACATTAATACCCACAAAGACGCACCACACCAGCTCTATTCCCACCCCGTCGTGAAACCTCCCAGGTGGCCATACCCACCAGGCGACGTATCCTGGGACGATCACTTTCGGCGGTACTATCGATCTCCTCGGCCATCATGCTGATTGGCTGGTTGAGCACTCCGTCATGCGAAGGCGAAAGTATCGCCGAAAGTGATCGTCCGAGAATACGCCCCCTGGATAAGATGGTGTTGCGGAGGGTATAAATACGGGGGTGGCGCTTACCCCGTCAGGCATCTGTATGCCTGGCCACGAAATCGCCTCAGGCCATTCGGGGATACCTGCTCGCATTGTTCAGCTTGAGCGTCGACAGCTACAATTAGGCCCCTCTTGCGGACCTGCCCTGGCGTTAACAAGGCCCTTACTAGCAAACAGTGGTCCTTCAGCCCACGAGACTACAGGACTGTATGATTCCTGGCTCCATGCGTAGGCCCAGTCATGGAGCCCTACGTATATGTACATAGCCCAAACCGTGCGTCTTCGTGCATATAATAATTTATGTCGTTGGGCAAACTTCCGAAAAAAGAAAGTATGAAACTGGGAGCAATAATAGCGCGTACGAACACTGTCAAATTCGTTCGCTGCTCGCGGTGCGACACGAGCAGCGGCGTATGAAAATAGTTGTATACGTATATACGCTACATTTAGCCGTTACGCGTCCGAGTGGGAAGTAATCTTTTGCGCATGAGCGATTACGTACCCTTCTCCACCGCCCCTTCAGCAACGTGCGTACATGCCGCCAGAACGTGAAAAGAACGCATAATTAAGCAGGTTTCGCCACGGTTATTAACTCGGCTGTCAGACACCGGTGCTGCAGTGAACGCAAAATGAGCGCAAAGAACAAAACTGCGGAACGCCGAGAGCTAGCCGGGACACAAGGAGGTGCAGAGAAATGTCACCAGCCGAGAGAGCTCCACCCTCCAGAGTTTAGGCAGGCGCTGCTGTTGCGCAAGAAGAACGCAACAGAAGAACGCAAGTACATCAGACAACGTGGACAGCCGCTAGGAGATGAACGAAAAAAAAAAAAAAATTGAGGAGGCGCTACGGTGGAGGAGTGACAGAAAATGAAGCTAATGCAGGCGGGCACTGTTGAAGATAACCACGAAAAATAAAAGAAACGAGAAAAAAGATCATTAAACGGAACAATGACGACAGACAAGCCTTATGGGCTCGAGGACAGCACTATTTTCGCTCGGTGCGCGCGCTCGAGTATGTAACTTGGCCGGCGCTCTCACGAGCACGCAAATGACACTTCATTTCAAGCTCGCGGCGGTGTCGCAAGCCAGGAGTTAACCCGCAACGCACGCTCTATGTAAGTGCTCTTCTCCAAAGTTAATGAATTTCGCCACAGGGGCTATGAAGGGCTAAACGTAAAGATTCTTTCTTTCTTCTTCTCTGAATTTATGGTGGATTAAACACAAACGAATAACGAATGTGAAACACGGACAGAAAGAGATGATGTTGCTTGAGGATAGGCGCCGCTCGACCAAGCCACTTTCACTGAGGAAAACCGATGAGCCTTTTCGAGCTTTGCGGTAATGCAAGCCAAAATGTTCGTGCAGTTGAGGATAGACTATGCAAGTAACTCCTGCGTCGTCAAAGTTCATACAGCAGCTCCTCTGCTACAACGAGTAAGTCGAATAACAATGCAATAAAGGGTTCTGCAAGCAGACCAGCAGTCCGCAAAATTCAACAAACAAAGAGTTCTTACGTATAAGTCTTTGCACATTCACCGAAATAAGAGGAGCTTTCCTCGGAGCACAAGAGGCATCGAACGACCGGCATAAGCACATACGCGCCCACTTAAGCAGTGATCAGAGAAAAAAAAAAAAAAAAGAAAAGCGACCACGGATATTAAGTTAGACAAGAATGGCAAGAATACCGCTGACATCGACGAAATTAGCCTAACACGTGATCCACATCTGAGGGCATAACACATTACGTCTGAACATTACGGCAGGAACATTACGGTAGCGTTTGATTCTGTAGACGAGCCGTATGTAAAAATACGACATGGCCGAATTTTACAGACTAACGCTTCTGGTCAGTACAAAGAGAATACGAGGGAGAAGCGGTCCCTGCGATGAAACTCGAATTGATCCACGCACTCCTCATGCTCCGGTTTTGAAAACAAACGAACTCCTGGACATCACGAAGCAGGAACCGCACTTTCGTCGAGACTTGCAACTTAACGGTTATGAATAACATTTTTTTTGCCACGAACTCCGAACGACATGAAGTGAGATCTCGGAACTCGCAACAAGAATACGCATGAATTCAAGCAAGCCAATCGCCACCAAGCACTTAACGTCCTGGAGATAAGACCTCCATATCACTCTATCACATTTTGTTTTCCCCACAGCGACCGGTCTAACAGAAGATCGCATCTAAGGCGAGAAGAAAAACGAGACAGTTACGACAAGTATGCGTTGGCGTCATAAACGACAATAAAAGAGGTACGACGATGAGTGGGGGAGGAAGAATTCGGGAAGCAATCTTGCCATCTTTAAAAGTGTGCGATTTCTTCGTCTTGTCCTGCAAGTTGCTGCCAGGGGAGAATGCGCAAGCGCGAGTGGAGAGGCGAGATTTACGACGAAAGTGCAAGCGCGCGGATGTTGGCATGCTTCGCTGGGCAGGCAGGCAGGCAGGCAGGCGGGCAGCTGTGTTCAAGGCGGGACTGATTAAAAGCCACTGTCATAAACACGAGCAGCAAAGGAGGCACCGGCGAGTGAATGGCCACTTTTCCCTTCCATCGCCGCCTGCGCTGTAGCAACGGCGTAATTGGTCCGCACCACCACCACGGCAGAAAACAGAGGCTGCAGGGCGCCTCTTATGCAAGCGGCCGCGATAGCGCGTGGTGCCAAGGCGCCCCGGCATCGAGTACGCGCGCGCAAGAAAAGAAAATGTTATCGTGGAGCGGCATCATTTTTTACTTATTCTGAAGTCGCAGGAATGGCGCAAGGGAAGAACCATAGCCACAATTAACGCCATATTCTACGCTCACAATATTGTCTGGGGAGAAACAGCAGATGCTCTCCCGAATTCATCCGTAGCAGGTAGCGGCACGACATTCGCGATAGCGTTATCAACGATTATATACGTTCGCCCATCTCCACGGTGTTGTGCAGCACTGTCTTGTAGCTAGCACTGCCAAAGATAGGCTTACTTTTCCTTTTTTTTCTTTTTTTAAACATGGAAATGTTGGTACTAACGCCTGCTGCCGACCTATCAGTGTATGTACACATGCAGTGTAAGATTGAACGTAAAATACAGCGGTGGGACGCCAAACAACAATTGATATATTTAGGCGCTGCCGCGACTGACTCAAGGATTTCCTAAAAGTCAAGCGACACACACACACACACACACACACGCACACACACACACACACACACACACACACGCACACACACACACACAGAGAGAGAGAGAGATCCCTAACCGCCTAACCCGGCGACGGGAAATCTTCACTCTAGCCAGGAGCCAGAAGTGGGCTTATTCTCAACGGCGGCAAGAGGTGCGCCGACCTGTAGAGAGGCGCACGTGATCGGTCACCGCGAACTCATTTTTGGGGAACAAGCCAGCAGCGTGATTTGTGCGGGGACACGCAAATGAGATTTTGATAACCGCGGCCGACGAGACGGAGGTGGGAGGGGGAAGAGGTTCAAGCAGCAGGCGGGAGCACGGAATATCAGCCGCCGAGAGCGGAACTCGAAGCCGTGCTCGCGGCCTCGTAAGACCCTCCGACGACCCAGGGCCCTCCTGATGGGCCCTTGATGGCAGGGACCCGACTCATATTATAGAGAAATTGCGGAGCTGGGCGGGTGGGTATGGCGGCACGAGCAAGCGACGAGGAGCGGGGGGGGGGAGGCGCACAGGCGATGTCACCTTAAGGCTACAACGTGCAAAGAGCCAGAGCCCTTCCATTTCACCAAACACACCCCCTTATTTATCTTCAGTGTCAATTCCAAAATTTCTAACATCTCAGTTTCTTTTTTTATGCTTCTTCAACCCTTCCCGAACGACCTGCGATTCCGCGGCGTATATTTCTATTAGAAAACGAAAAGAAAAAGTAAGTGCGCACGGCCGTATTCATCGCCGGCGGCTCACATTACATTCGTGGCTTCAATTCTGAAAAAAAGGAGAGAGAGAGAGAGAGAGAGAGAGAGAGAGAGAGGTGACTTCGAACGTGAGTCGCCTTGGGATGGCGGCAGGGGGAAGAAGGAGGACGGACGGCGTTGCGGAGGAGGCAGCGCACTCCAACGCTCGCGTCGACATATGAAGTGCCTCCATTCGCGAATGCGGGAAGGGTGTACACACGTCTCGCTGGCGTGTGACAAATGTTATGCGCGAACACGGCGGGTCGTCGTCGCGATGGTGGCGCTCGCTCGTGTGTGCAAAAACGTTCCATCGCGACATTACTGCACTTCGGAGCAGCACCAGCGTCTTTGCCATTGGCCGGGTAATGGAGGTACACGGCTTCTGTGCCGGGTGTCGCCGAGTTCCAGAAACCCGCTTCCGTACCATCCTATACGTGTAAATATTCTTTCTTCCTTTCTTTCTTTCTTTCTTTCTTTCTTTCTTTCTTTCTTTCTCGGCATTTCATGTCCTTTGCTTTACACGCTGCATCACGTTAGAAAATCGCGATCATGAAGCCCACCAGCTGTGAAGGTTTTTTGAATACTTACTGTCCCTCGTTCTCTCTCTCTTTTTTTTCCCCCCCATTTGTCTCTGCAGGTATATTTAGCGGAGTGCAGAAGGACGTCTATTTGACAGAGATGACGCTTCCTAATCTCGGAAATTCCGCAGCTCGTTGAGAGGCCCAGCACAGAAAGGAACTTCTTCAGTTTTTGTGGGCTTTTAGTTTGGGTACATGAACCCTAATAATTTCGCGCTGGACGAGCAGTAACAATATCTTTCTCATGTATATCTGCCGGCTTTATATGCCGTGCTAGCAGCGAAGTGTTGCGTAATAAATAAATAAATAAATAAATAAATAAATAAATAAATAAATAAATAAATAAATAAATAGCAACAACAACAGCAGCAGCGCACCACCCGCAGCAGGAACTACAAAAAGAACACACGAAATTCGCAGCACCCTATTTCTTTCACCGTAAGATCGCTCTGCTCGGCTCTACTGAGGGGAGCATTAAGCAGAAAAGATATGTAAATGACAATAAGAGCAGTGCAGAAGAAAACGTGTACCGATGCCGATATCCCGGCGCCAGATGGCGCGCATGACAAAGAAAAAGAAACAATACTGATAAATCAACCGGCTTTCATGTGCATTTCTCGTTCTCTCTCCTTTTCTTCCATACTATTAATATTGGCCCCATTTTTTTTTCTTTTTGTTCGTTGCCAAACGAGAGATGTCGGACCATGCCTGCACAAACAAACAACATACGCAAACACAGCGGCCCGTATTGGAGACAACTTCTCGCAAGCGAAGAAAGAGATGAAGGAAGAAAAACCCACAAAGGGAGAATTCCAAAGGTGGTGGACACGGAAAGGGACGCAAAAGCGTCGAAAGAGTTCCCGACGTGGAGGTCTATAAATCGACACGAGCCTTTTTCCTTTGTGCGAGCTGCCGTATATGGACAGCAGCAGGCCGCGACAACGGTCCGGTGAAATTAGGAAGCCGTGGCTACATCTCACTGCGCCGCGATGGCGTTCCTTGCGAGCTTTCCGCGTTTCCTGCGGCAGCACGAGTTCCGGCTCGATCGGTTCTTTTTTTCTTATCGGCTATCCGCTTGTTTCGCAACTCAATTAGTGCCACTGTCGGCAACGGTGTTATCGAGCTGTCTCCTTCGATACAGCGGAAAAAAAAAGAGAAAGGGGGGGGGGGCGAAACGGACGAAAAATAAAGACGAAGTCAACGTGAACGTCGGTCGGTGTAGACGAATGACCCCAGCACACTACTACTATAGGAGGCGGAGAATGAAGAGTCATTAGGTCTTACGATTAGAACAGAAGCTTTTCATGTGGGAAGATAAATGATGCCAGCAGGCATGATGAAGAGAAATAGAACAAGAAGGGGAAAAAGAAAATCTAGGATTCACTGCGCAAACTTCTGGCAGCCTCAGTGCGCCATCTTTCAACTGTTACCAATAAGTTACACGGGGCGCAGCCGCGGCGCCTCCATGCACAATGCGTTTGCGCTGCTAAGCACGAGGCCGCGGTTCGAATCCCGGCCGCGGAGGCCGCATTTCAATGGCGGCGGTATGCAAAAAACTGTCGTGCGCTTAGATTTCCGTGCAGGTTTTAAGCAATTCCAGGTGAAAACATTTTGCACACACGTAGATAAGCTCTAAAGCTAATTGTTCACAAATAGCAAAGAAAGCTGTGCTAGCGACCCATAACAATTCGGGACAGGACAGATATGAAAAGGCGCATTGATGAAGCTCCCCTTAAAAAAAAGAAAAGTACCATCCCACACAATGTCACACATTCCGACCAATGAGTTGCGACAATAAAAGCATCGGGACGGGACAGGGTTAGCGAACGGCAACTTTTTCCAAAATCTCACCATATTTATTCGCGCTGTTTTTCTTCACAGTCGGTGGACTTCTAGATGCCATACACGCTAAAATCAAGGGTCACCGCAGAAAATACAAGTTCGCGCTTCGTTTACCACAACAGTGGACGGTCACTCCCCGCGAACTTCAGCCGACGGCTTTCGATTCCTGATAATAAAGAAAGACGATTTTATGAAACCCATGATTTCAAGACAAATCATTTTTGAGACGACACACATAAAAAGAGACAAGCAAATAAACAAGAACTAAAAAAAAAGCAGTGTTTTTAGCCATGGAAGCGTACCGTAACGAGTCTGGACCTAGTCAGCAACGTCGAGAGTACAGGAAACCGTTGTTTTTTTAACCGAAGCACAACGAAATTTTCTTTGATCGAACGAGACTATGGGTGCAGCAGTAAAGAAACAATTTACCGAGTCAGCAAAGTTGCAGCAATGTTGGCGTATAGGAGCTGTTTGAGCAGAAGGCAACCGAACACGCCGACTGGGAGTGAAGTTCATTCGGCAAGGAATGATGATAAGTTCCTACAGTATCCACAGGAAAGGGGTCAGGCGATGCAGGTGCGACTTGCAGTTTGTTTCAGACCGCCAAATGTGAGTTGATGACAGCGTAGCGGGGTGCAGTTGCATCCTCATGAGAAAAGAAATTACACTTTGGTACAACGACCATGTCATTATACAAAATAGAGAGAGAGAGAGAGAGAGAGCGAGGAAAACTTCTCCGCTTGCACACACGAGGGTTGATTTCTAATACTTTACGGAGGTCAACACTCATGGTGAAGGCTACCCTCTGTTGCGAGTACCTTAACAAAAATTGCAGGGGCACTTAGTTATCCCTAAGTGGATGAATGCGAAAGCATTGCGACTACCGTGCGACGCCTGTGCTCTTTCAGTCGCCTTAACTTAATTTCACCTTCATTAGCACCAAAGGTCGAGGGTAAGACTGCCACCAAAGGTCAAGGGCTCTAGTACCTTAATCAACGTAATCTTAATTAACTGGGCATTAATTACTATCACCTTAATTAACAGCAAAGGCCGTGGGTGCGAGTTCCTTAATTAAATATACCTTAACACCGAAAGTGATGGGTTTGACTCTCCAAAGGTCGAGGGTTCGTAGCACTTCTGGACCACAGTGTGGTCACGCCAACGGTGGATTTTCCACCCCATGAGTCATATAATGTCTTTGCATTAGTAATGCCCATGACCGTATTACCTATTTGGCTACAACATCCCGACACGATATACACAATTTCTGTGAGTGTGTGCAGGCGTGCATGCTAGTGTGTGTGTGTTTGTGCGTGCGTGCGTGCGTGCGTGCGTGCGCGCGCGTGTGTGTTGTGGGGACGCTCGGCTCTCACGCGTCCCCTGATGTTGTTTTCCCCGCATGACTCTCGCATCTCCTATAATTCGGCTTCACCACGTAGCAAAGCCCCGCCAGCGCTACGCGCGCGCGCGCGCGCGTGTGTGTGTGTGTATGTATGTGTGTGTGTGTGTGTGTGTGTGTTGTTAGGATTGGGGGCTCAATCCCATCGCTCGTAATCAGTTGTCAAGATTGGAGTCGTGCATGACTTATCCACGCTGAGGACGTTGTTGAAGGGAAGGACTAATAAAGGGAAAATCAGACATCCGCCCGTTCGTAGCAATTGCGTCAGTTTGGGTGGATCAGTCAACGGGTGGATGTCTGATTTTCCCTTTATTAATTACATCTCTCCACCTTGCGGGTTTCCGCAGAAATACTACGTCAAGGGAAGGACTGCTTCTCATCGAGAACGAGGAATATGGGTTTACTTACAGTATCTACATAAGGACGTTGCAGTTCATCAGTCTAGCATGACTGCGAGAGAAAGTACACTGAGCAGCCGCGCAACAGCGGTTTATAAACACTCGGTCCTCCCTCGATCCCACGGTGAGGGAAACGTTCGACCAGTCATCGTAAACGAGTCGCCTCTCTGCGGGCGGGACACACACACTCCCACACACACTTCTTTGCGCGAGGTTCCCGGTCTCCAATCGAGGCCAGACGGGCTTCGTAGAACTCGTGGCTTACATCAGGAGAGGTGCCTTTTATTCCCCGAGCTGACCCCCGCAGCGCGGCCGGGTGCCCATTGTCTTGCGTCTTGGACGGCGCGTGGGAAGGGACCTCGAACTACGTTCCCTCGGGGACTCCCTCGTTCACAGCGGACCAAGTTGGCGGTGGCGGGTTCAGGCACAAAGCCTGCTTCGTCGCACTCATCTTGGCTCCAGCGACGGACAGTCGAGGACGCGCATATTCTCCACACACAGTCGACTTAGTGACGCCGTGGGTAGAGGTTTGCGGTGGCGTTCCAGGAAAAGTTGACGCCCGCTGTCGCAACTGGCTGGCAAAACTTGCACGTCAGCGGGCCGTTCTTAACAGTGTGTGTGTGTGTGTGTGTGTGTGTGTGTGTGTGTGTGTGTTTGTGTGTGTGTGTGTGTGCGCGCTCGTAACCACTCGAGGTTGTCACGAGCATAAAAAGCTAAAAAGCGCAAATATTTTCTTTTCACGATACAAGCACAGCTGTACTCAATCACTTTTACTGATTAACGTAGTTCGGAATACATGTCGCAAGTGAAGAAACCAAGGCAGGTAATACTCAAGTCTCTCTACTTGGTAGAAATTCCGACACTGCTACTAGTTTCGCGATATGCGTACCCAAACTGTGCCAGCAGATATATTTGGCATTGCCCCAAAAAAAGCAGTCGACCCGTTGCAGAGAGCGTGAGGGAAAAAAATGTAGACCGAGAAGCTATCTGGGGGGGAACAGCAATGCATCTTTTCGTGGTGTATCTACTTGACGACAGCTTCGGCCGTTGTGCGAGGCTCGGATTTTAGGCTCGGCAGTTCTGCTAAGTTAATATATCTGCGCTATTAAGCGGCTTAATATTTACAATTACGACAACTGTACTCGGTGTGTGCGAATATTCGAAGTTTCGAATATCAGTCGAATATTACAAACTAACTATTCGCATTCGTATTTGCAAAGAAACTACATGCAAGTTTTGTTTTCGGTTTGGCGGCGAAAGCCTACATGTCAAATTGCGAGTTCTGCTTGTTGCCTGTCATTTGGTCTTTTTGGCACTATATTAATGTAGCATTTTTATCTTTTACGCTACGACCAGTGATGTTTTCCTTGCAGCTGGCCATTTTACCCCTGTTTACATCCCACAGATCCACCAGCAGCTTTACTTCTTTTTGTGCTTGTTTCTGGCAACTTCTGATCATTTTTGGCAACCATTTATTTATCGCTTTTGGAAAGCTCCATTCCGTACAGCAGCCGTTCTTTCTCGGAGATTTTGCTAGCAACCAGGCTAGAAAGATGTCGAGAGGCTATTCGTGCAGTGACAGTGAGTGATAGTGGATTTAAAGCTGATGCATTGTCCCTGATATTTAGCCGTCTTTCTTGCACTAGTCAGTGTCGGCGTGCCACCTAATTATAGCGACAATAAACATTCTCGCCGTAAATACGTATGCGCGTCTGCGTTTGACTATTCGACATTCAAAATGATATTCGATTCGATATTCGAAGCTTACTATTCATATGCGCTCGGTATTCGAAAAAAAAAAAAAAACGTTTATATTCGCCCACCTCTAAACTTTACTACTGACGATAATGGAATCTGTAATAAGTGACGTCTGCCAATTAGCGAAGTATATCGTGATTGATTGCGTTAGTAATGTCACATATTCAAATATTTCCTTCTCGAAGAGGCGGGATTGCGATACCAGACACAGGCGATTAAAAAAAAAGTTGAGAATTTCAAGGAAAACACGGAAGGAAGAGGCCGTGTGCACGCCAGGTAGCTCCATTGCGCTTCTACACCACCACCATAACGAGAAAACGTGACATCGCTCTCCCCAAGGAGCGGCCGTGGCCGCTATGGAAGTGAAAAAATCCACACCCCTCGAGCAGAGCAGCGCGCCTCCGCTGTGGCAGCGCGTTTTATTTCAATTCACCGCAGATCACTGCAGTACAGAAGAATACGGAGCGGCGGAGAAAAAAAAATATATATATATAAAAGAAGAAGTAGCACCACCACAACCACCAAGAAGAAGAAGCTTGGTATAAGCTCGAGGAGTCATCACTGTAGCTGCGAGTTCTCTACCGACCGCGGGAAGAGTCGGCTAAGCGGCCACTCTGCTCCATCCTTATCCATTCCACGCAGTTGCTTTCCCGCAGGCTAAAGTGATGGGAACATCTTTCTTACCACACCACGGGTGCTGCGCTCCTGTACCATCATACTCAAGCACATATAATAAAGAAAAAGAGAAACAAAACAACGAAAAATGATAACGCGAAGGAGAGATAGAAGCGAAGGACCGGAAAGTGAGGGAAATGCAGCAAGGGCGCCAGTGACGTGAATGAGCACGGGGAGCTCGGAAAGGCATACACACGGGGCGCACTTGCGGTGCGTGTATGCGCGATACGTGACGGTACACGCGAGCGCGCGGCGGGGTGTTTGTATAGCAGCGTCGTATACGCATCGCCTCGAGGAGTGCGCGCTGCCAGCCACAACTGGAGCAAGGTGGTCTGGCGCGTAACTCACGTCAAGTAGGGGTGGCGCCGGTGGGAGAGCCAGTGCCACTCAGTGAAGCAGTGCGGAACGCAAGAAAAAAAAAACCGCTCGGTTTGGTCGCCGCTGCACTGAGAACTGCGCAGCCCAGAAAAGAAAACAAAAACAGAAATGCACGCGCTCTCGCGCGTGACGGGACGACAGAGTAAACAAGGGCGGCCTGGGAGAGAGTACTGAAGAAACGAGTAGCACGCACCGCTCGACGTGCCGGCGCCAGGTGGTGCAGGTATACACCCCATTGTAGAACAATTAAGTCGAATCGAAGCGAATATAAGTGTTCGGATGAGGTAGCGCGACGGTAACAAGACGCAGTTGTGCTTTCTTTTATGTAGGGTACTGTATATAGTCAGCGTGACTGAACAATGAATACGCATTTTACGTCTACCCTTAACGTAGTCATCTCGGCTCGGCGGCGCTCAACCACATTTTACCGTGATAAAATGGGGCTGCACTGTTAGTTATTCCGTACTTAAAGTAACCGTAACAGAACATCGTAATCGGCTTTGACTGTGTGCTAAGAGCGGTGTACTAGCGTTCCGCGGACGTCGACAATCTTGTACCCTTATCGCCAAGGGTACAGTCGGCCACAAAACTTACGGGATATGGTTTCCATGTCAAACGCAGGTTTATGCTGGTGCTGCTTCTAATACATTGAATCAACGCGTAGGTCGCAAAAGCTATGGCACAGATGGAGACACTGAACACGAGGCTATGTGTCAAAGTTTCGCGGGAATTCAGCGCTATCTCAAAAAGCCTGTGTCCCGCGAACTTTTGCAGCAGACTGAACATATAGGCGCGCGCATCGGGTGGACAAATGAGCACAATGCATCTTTTCACTACTTTTCAGTCCTTCTGAAGATAGCGAAGGTTTGTCTCATATAACTTCAGGTGCCTCCTGCAGTCGATGACCAGGAAAGAAACTTGGAACTGTCTCGACTGAGTTCAAGTTATAAGGTCGTCGAATAATTAGTTGTAGCTTCCCATTTAATTTCTAACAAGAAGAATAAGAATTTCATTGATGAATAAAACGTTCAATGGCTGGAGCCCCTAGACAAGGGACACACCGGCTTCCGCACGCCGTATTGCTTGTCGGATGATGGCCTTTGGGACCTCTTCCTGTAAACTGGACAGCGCAACAGCGCCGCCGCCCATTGTGTACGCTCCGCAATTTCTGTGTTTGTATTTTGTGTATATGCCGTGCATGCCCATGAAATGTGGTCGAGGGTTCGCATACCCCCACACCATGGGCATTTGTCCACATATCTTTCTGGATAAATTTTATAGAGTATTGTTATATGATTAAGTTCAAAGCTTTCTCCACATAACCTGTTCTTCCTTACTGAGATTCTTATGCGCGGGTGGTAGTTTCATTCTATTCCCTCCGTAATAGTTCAGAAGTGATGAGTAGGTCTGGTCAATCGGAATGAGGTCGTCAGAGGCGTCCTGTGAGTACTCGTGGTGTGTAATATGCACACGAGCTACTCTGTCAGCCTCTTCGTTTTCCCTGATTCCCTCATGACTGGGTACCCATAAAAGGTGAAATTTGCCTCGGAATTTCATGTCACTTACGATCCTATGGGCAGCGGCGTCCCCTGAGGTAGCTTCTGCATGCCGCTTGTGAGTCTGATAGGATGGTTATTTGTTGTTCGTTTGCTTCCGTCGCTTTGATAGCCACAGCTACGGCGATTTCTTCTGCTTTCGCAATGGCGGTGTTGTGAGTGGAGGCGCTAGTGATTTCTCTGCCCAAGTAGTCGGTGACGGCAGCTACCCTTCCTTTTTACCTGCCTGCGTATCTTGCCGCGTACACGACGGTGGAGTTTGGTCTGTCTCCATACGTTTTCCCAATGTATGCAGCTCTGGCTTCTCTTCTGCCTGCATGTAGAGTTGGGTCCATATTTCTAGGTACGGGCGACACTTTGATGCTGTTTCTGATTCTCGTGGGGATGGGTTTAGCTTTGTTCTGTTTCTCTAGTAGCTCATGATAACCGAGTCTGCCAAGGTGTTTCCTACCGGTGGTCGTTTGTGCGAGTAGATTTCTTTGGGTTATCGGTTGAGCTTTTGCCAGTTCCTCGAATGTATTGTGGATCTCGAGAGGCATGAGTTTTTCGGTTGAGGCGCATTACGGAAATTGTAGGGCGATCTTGTATGCTTTCCTTAAGCAAGCATTTATCGCATCCATCTCTGTTTTCGTTAGTGGGTAATACGGCAAGCCATAAATGAAGCAGCTAACCACTAGACTTCTGATTAGGGTGTCTGATTCCTTCATCCTTGCGCCCTTTTTGTGGTTACTCGCTTTATCATTCTTGCAACATGTTCCGCTGCCGTCTCGATGAGAGTTACCGTGTTCTTGAGAGGCGCCATTTGATGCGCTTGGGAGCTCTACAGAGCTAGCTAGTTGACGAAGAAAAAAGAAAGAAAAGAAAGAGAGGGTGGGAAGGAACTGTCGGGAGGTTAGGTCACCACCACTTCGCCGCTCACTATATATGTGGCGGCATATGCGAAAGCCTATGCGTACAGCATGCCAGGCGCCCGACTTTGGCTAACCATCCCAACTTTCCTTAGGATCTCTGTTTCTCTTCTTCGCCATTTCAAAGAAACACAGCAAAAAAAAAAAAAAAGAGAGAAAACGCGTACGTAGGGAGTAGAGCTCTCGCCAAGTGCAGCAACAAACCGAGTCGCCGGTAAACATTCAGCACCACTGCCCAATAAAAGCGAAGAACGCCGCCGTGTGGACACGCCGGCGCATAAACTGCGTGCAGGGCGAACCAGTATTTCGAAATGGCCGTAGCGGGAAGCAGTGCGCCCACGCCCGCCGAACAAACTCTCGAACGGAAAGCGTGGCAGGATATGGCACGTCAAGACGCAGCCACGCTGCAGAGCTACACGCGGCGGCGCGCGCAGTCGCGCCTACACAGTGCACACGGTATGTGGACGGCGGCTTCGTAAACTCGTTCTTCGCCAGAATCGGCATACAGCAGGAAAGCGACGAATGCATTTCCGTGCGAAGCTGCTTCTGTTTCTTTCTTTCCTTCTTTTCTTCCTCCGACATTGTAGTGCATGAGTGATTTTGCGTTGCGGGACATAGCCAATATCCGTTCTAGACGGAATAGAGGGACACGTTTGCCTTAAAGGGAAGAAGAAATAAACCGAAAAAAAAAAAATCAGAGAAGCGAAATTGCGCAGCCGCACAGCGGGCGCAATGTGTACTTTGAACGTGATGGCTCTTGAACGCACTTGCCGAAATGCAGGCCACTTACACATCCAAGCAGCTGCTCGCACCTGTTCCGGCCCACCTTCTCTGGCGCGCCGTTTGATTTTGGGCGAACTTTATTCTGCGATTCGTTGTGCCACGTGAATATACGTATATGCGTGGAAAGGCGTACCGTCCACGAGCGGCGTTCAATACGGCAGGCACCGTGCGTCTGCACGGAAGAGAGTGGAGAGCCATGAAACGGCGCGGAATAGAAAACGTCCAGGAATGCAAGACGCCTATACGTGGTACGGATCAAACCTAATTTTGGGCAGCGCACGTGCTTGCAGCTGTCCGAGCTTGCGGCGCTCGCGCAAATGCTCCGCAAGAGTCCTTCTCTGCGAGAATGTACAGTGTAGCTTATGTAGACAGAGTACAACAGATGACCTGTAGGACAGACTATTGAAAGACTTAATCCATTAACTTCTTTACCGAGAAAATACTCACAATTGATACAATCCATCAATACCTATTTCCTACTATTTTTCGAATAATTATTACTTAATAAAGAACCCGTCAGTTTGAAGAAAAAGGCCAATGGATTATTTTTCTTCTTCAACCAATACGCACACTGCCGCTCGGAAAAGCGGCACGCTGAAAAGCAAGCACCAGCTGTTCGTCCTGCATAACACAAGCAATTATGGGACTCAGGCACCACCGAACCGCAAAAAAGCACAAAATATAGGAGGATACATAAGAGAACCATATGAAACTAGAGAGCCACGGCGAGTTTATAAGCATATGAGGAATGGTATGTCAGCTGCACTAGCACCACAGAAGCGCAGAACTCACCAAACTATATAACGCAGGAGTAGCAGCGCCATGGCAACCATCGCCGGCGCAACATCGCCGTGATACGGTGCGCCGACGCATAAGCGTGCGGCGAGTAACGCATACATACAAGCGGCAAGTCAGCGCGCGGCGTCGGCGCAACGGAAGACGCACAGACGCGGCTGCAGGCCGAGTGATGAATAGACCCCGCGTGCCTTGCGCGGACGGCCGGGTGCGCCGCCTGCTTACCTCGCGAAACAAGCTCGCCGTATGGGATACTGAGAAATGAGCTCCTCACTCGCGTCCATTCTTCACAAGCACCACCTCCGGGCCCTGGGCGCCCCCGACGAGAAAACGCTAATCGGATCTTGACGCTGACCGCACACAACCACCACACGCCCGTGGGCAAACCAAACAAACCGAAGTCACCGGTCTAAGCACGGCGCGCCCGAGGCACGTCGCCCGGGGTGTATTTATTATGTACTTGCGTATCGCGCATGCTGCGTGCGCGTGTGCACACGTGATCCTCCATAAAGCACCTTCGTATGGGAACCTATACGTGTCCAAAGTGTATACACTCGCGCGCAGGGGGGAATTACGAGCTTCCCGGGGGAACCGCTCGCGCGACGTGCCGGTGGTCCCAGGCATCCATTTCTCGACGGGGATGATGAAACGCGCCGAGAGGGCAAGGCAGGCTTCGGGGGGCTTCGTGCCCGGAGCTCGGGTGCCGGTGGGTGGCTGCGAGGCCCGAGACGCCATTACGCCGGTGACGAGGACCGGCTGGACACGCGTCCGTGCATTGTGCCCTCTCTCTCTCCGCTCGCGCGGAAAAGAGGAGAAAAAAAGCAATTAAGGGGAGCCTCGTAGGCGATCCGCGTGTTTGCTATCTTGTCTTGCCTCGCTGACGACGGATAAAACGCAGCAGCGAGTAAGGCAAGAGACGGCCGTGCGATACCGCAGATGACTTACACCGTTGCGTGTGCAGGCCTTGTGTTGCTCGTTACTTGTCACGAATGAAAGGGTGCCTCGGACTAGGTGGCATCGTATTGAGCCAAGACTACTAATACCTACCGGCTTGTGTTTGCGACCTGAAACCGCGAGTGACGAGGTTTTGGTTACGGTATTCGCTTACGTTTCCCACGGATGGTCGAACGAAACACTCACGGGCCTCACAGGAGGCGTGCAAGGCCAACGCGTTGTCGAAATCAACGTTAGCGGATGAGCGACGAACACGGCCAGCAACGCTAGTTTAACACTACATAAGACCTCAATGCGCACGGTTGGAGACTGCATAAAAAAAAATAAGCCAATGAAGTTATAATTTAATGAAGTTATAATGAAGCATTTTCGCTACCTGATTTTGATCGCGTTTTGATGGAAACGATTGTCCTGAAACATTTTTGGTTTAGTGACTATAAGATTCCGTACGTTCCCACACGGTCTCTTCGACCGAAGGAAGCTTTTTGTGTTCCCCGACGGTTTACAATATATGGAAAGCGAGTAAGAGATTTTTACGTTCCCTTTTACTTAAATAGGTTGCCTCCAAGTGTTCGCGGGGCAAAAACTAAATATAAAATAAAAAAGATGCTGCGATACACTACTTAGTGGGTGTACGACGTTGTACACACATGCTACCCCACTTGTCAAATGAATCCTGTGAATTCACTGGTTACTGCAGTATTTGTTGCACTGATCTGAGTATTGTCATGCTATTTTGTTTTCCTTCCTCGCTCTTTATTCTGATGTGTTTTTTTGGGTTCTGTGTCTATTTTTATTTTGCCACTGTACTAATTTGATGTTCCGTAATTTTTAATGTGCGTTCATGCCTGTGTGTATATCTGCGCGGTTCCGCTGCCTGTCGGGCTCTGCCCCTCAAGCCCAATGAGGCTTTGGTAGGCCGGATGTTTGTGCATTTTTTTAATACTTGGCGCAATAAAGTATTATTATTATTATTATTATTATTATTATTATTATTATTATTATTATTATTATTATTATTATTATTATTATTATAAGCCCTCGTTAAGCGGCGCGATAAGTTGCGAGATTCAGTTTAGCAATATGGCAACCTCCTGGACGATTCCCCTCGACTAGACATAGTACGCAACTGTGTAAGAGGTACCCATCATGGAACTGTTAACATGGATAAAGAAAGCAGGGGCCGGACGAACATCGCCCAACGAACGGATGGACTGTTTGTTTACACGACACCTTTAGAGCTAGCTTTCCCCCACACACATGTTATAGGAGGAAAAGACACTGCTACAGTAAAGACTGGCGGACACGAACGCTTCAGCGAAGGCAGCCTGCCCAAGAAATTGATTTGAGTCAATTCACTCCGGGGCTTACCGCACCAATACAACGCACGGACTATGATGAACACCGTAGTGGAGGGCTCTGGATTAATTATGAGCGCCCTGGCGTTCTCCCATGCGCCCGATGTAAACGGGCGCTCTTACATTCCACCCTCACCAGAATGCGGCATGCGGCGACCAGTAATGGTAGCACGTAATCCAGTAGTAAATGTGTCGCACGGTAGACAAGATGTAACAATCCATGTCGTACGCGGAGGAGGCAAAGTTTCTTTGAATTGACGACACACATTAGCATCCTGTTCGGTGGTTTCGAGAATACATCGTCACGCTCTTTACTATTTACGCGCGCGCACGCACGCACACACACACACACACACACACACACACACACACACACACACACACATACACAAAAAAAAAAATAGGCGGTATGACGCCGACGGCACGGCGACAATGGGATGTACGACAAGTGTATGGCGACGACTGTATGATAAGTATATCGGATGACGATGGTTATATGACAGCAATGGCGTGAGATGGCGTGACGACGATGACACATACCCAACGGCATGACGACGGACCCAGTGGCACACACTCAACGGCAAACACCTACAAGAACTGTAGACCGCACTACGTACGTCGTCCCCCACTGCGGACGGCGCAAAAGGCGCAAAACTGAGCAACGAGTTTAGAAAAGCTAACACTTCGAAAGTCCACTTCCCTACTTATTTTAATCTCATGTTTGGTCATTCATATAGGTTGAATGCAGTTGAAAGATAACACACAAATCTGATACAACCAAGCGCGTCCAATAAACCATTTTCCGGGGTAGAGCAGAGTGGCGGTTCGTTATCTTGGAGAGAAAAAAGAGAAATGTACTATATGTATTAGTTTTAACTATGCGTAAAGCCACGCGAAGGCTAGGATATATAAGTACGCACTGGAACAGACACACCCTTACGGTCTTTTACTTTCTTAAGTTTTTTTCCACTCGTCGAGAAAGACGTTCAAGTTTCATTCCATCAAAAGAACACGAACGTGAATACCCGTTGTGACTCAGTTTCCGAGAAAATGGGATGAGCTAGCGCGAGGCGATAGCGCGTGCGCAGCCTGGCGAGACGTTCGCAAGTGAAACCAGATACGCCGAGACGCCCGCGCCCCACTGAAGGCAGCCTAAACTTCGCGAGCCTTTCTGGCAAAAAGCGCTTTTTCGAGCCCGATTGTTTTGAACTCTGGGCGTCCAAAGAACTTCGCTGGCTTATGTTGCACGTCGCATTATAAAATTATTATCTGCATTTTTCCAGCTCGGAAATTGAAGACAAAACGGGGAAAGTCGGCGCAACAACTCCTGCCGCGTCGCTGATAACGAAAATAGGGAACACCAATGGCCTCAAACATGTATGCCTTGTAGGTATAGGCCATACTGCACTGCCAGAGCAGCGAAAAAGAAAAGAGAACGCGCTGCTCCGCACACCAGCCTTTTGCGAACCTCGGTAACCACTGCGAAAAGTGTGCCAGAGAGAATGAATTGTGCGTTTAGACGATCTACGCTGTTTTTACCGAACACTCTTCCCTTGTGGTCGACCGAGATTACTACACCGAACAATTTTCGGTAGAAGGATACATTACGCGCCAGCAGTGAAAAGCGAGAACTTGAAAGCCCTTTCTACGTTGCCACGACAAGACATGGTAATGGGAGCCGCTTTCACGAGCAAGCTTTCTAGTTTTAATTTGTGCTTTTTATTGTGGATTTCGGGCGAATGAGGTTACGCGTTAGTCCTGACTTTAGGTGATAGTTTCTAATAATAGATGCCTTTGTGGAGAGGGAGTAACGCGGCGCGAGAGCTTAATGCAAAAGTTGAGGAAGAAAATTCTTCCAAAGATGCATCTGCACGGGGTATACATTGCAGCAGCTTAAGACACAGATGCCAACCGAGCTAACGGGATAAGCATTAAGAAATCAGCGGAATTCTGATGGCCGTTCCCCCAGAATGTGTCTTACGCGAACATGCCGTGAAAAAATGATGAGCGCCTGTGGGGCTTGATGCACGTCTCAGCAGTTCGGCTGCGATTTGTCGCATTCAGTTGAACGTTGCACCACAAAATTACAGCGCACGCACGCACGCACGAACGAACGAACGAACGAACGGACGGACGGACGAACGAACGAGAAGTATGTAGCTGGAGCCATAGTCTTGTCGCAGTGGCTAGCGAAGAGCAGGTGAGCATCCGACGAGATTCTCCTCCCCTCCCTCCCCTCCCACGTCTCTACAGTATAGACTAAAATCTATAGCCGAGGGTGCTGCAAATATTGCGGGTACGCTAACTTGCAGATGTCTCACCTCTCTAACCTTTCCGTCCATCTCGTTTGGTATTGCAGTAACAGGGCGGTTACATATACATATAAAAAAAAAAGTACACACACAACGACGGTGAAAAACTCAAGAGAAAGAAACCGACCACTGCTCAAACCGCACTGCGCGAACACCGTTACAGGGTCCCTGCTGCGCTCGTAACGGGGGGAGATTCCTCGCTTTCCGCCGAGAATGGCGCAGAAGCGTGGCTTCCGGGAAAGCAGGAAGCCTCTCGGAGCCGCCGGAAGGAAGCTCCACCAGTGCTGCGGGCCTCCATAGCGAGACCGAGCGCACCGATTGGGTAGCACGGAGAAAGCGCGTAATCGCGCTCGGACACCGATGAGTGGAAACATCGCGCAGGTCACGCAAGAACGAGAAGCGATACCGGAAACAACAGCCGCTTGGGTTGCGCAGCATAACCTTACCAGGCAAAACCGGATGCGGATATTGCCACGCTATCGTGCAGATTCTCCCAACGCGTCACCTGTACCCGCAACATGAAACAGCGCGTAAGACGGGGCATTGTGCGCGAGTACGGAATGGGCAGCACCGTTCACTTAAGCAACTATTTCATCCGAGCAAGAAAGAGAGAGGTGCTCTTTAATAATTAATATAAATTATGGGGTTTTATGTGCGAAAAACAGGATTTCATTATGAGGCATGCCGTAGTGGGGGACTCCGGAAATTTGGACCACCTGGGTTTCTTTAACGTGCACCCAAATCTAAGTACACGGGTGTTTTCGCATATGAGATGCTCTTTAATAAAGCACAGAGAGATTTGGCCGGCGGCACGCCTAGTATGTTACAGCTGATAGGCACACAAACACACATTATATATATATATATATATATATATATATATATATATCGCCATGAGAATAAGATAATGAATAGTAGCACATTGTCTCCGAGGAAGTTTATAGGCTATATTTGGTTCCAGATTACTATAGCGTACCTGCAGTCTACAGGTTTAAAGACAGAACACGAAAGGAGATATCCTGTTGCCTCCCTGGTTACCTGTATGTTTAGGCAGTCGGCTGCAGTAACTGTTCACGCTTCTAAGCTTCACTTTTTTCCCTGCTAGAAGACGTGTGTTGCGAAATAAACGGGCACTCGTCTAAGGTTCAAAATGAATAAAACATGAAGTGACGTTTCGAGACCGCTACGGGTCGCTTGTTCACAATGAAGATGAGCGCAGGAGGGGGGCGAACTTCATTATGAACTCATGCCTCCTGCGCTCATCTTCATCAACAAGAGACGAAGCTGCAAATGCAGAGACTTTTGCCGCTAGTGCGTTCTATGACAAACAGTGGATGCGGCGCCACGATGGTTTCCGTCAGGTAAAAGAAAAAGGAAAATGGAACCATGTAAACCAGACATACGCTCTCCAAAAGTGGCTACCTATGAGCACGGGCCAGACGATCCCAGCGGCCGCCCTGCACGGAGAAGCCTCGATAAAGTCTAGTGCCATACAAGACCGCAGGCGCGCGGCACAGCCATAAGACAAAGGTGAGAAAACAGAGAAAAAATTTCTTAAGCCATACGTACACCCGAACGAACACGGAAGACTTCACGGAGAGCACGAACGCAGGAAGGAGAGAGGCGTGTAACGGCCGAGCACGAAACTTTGGCGCGCCTGGACACGTTGCTTCCATCCCTGACGTGATCCCCGCGACAATAAATGACGTGTTTTCTTCCTCGTCCCCCTCTCCCCCCTCCCCGTCCAATCCTTCCCACTCCCTCATCCCCTAAGCTCATTTTTCTATCTTTCTCGAGGCATACGTCCCCCTGAAGGCCCACACGTCGATAGCGGTCGTTTCGTCGCGACTGGCCACGCATGCGCGTCTTGCCTTTTGTGTTGCCGTCGCACGAGACGGGCCAACAAAAAAGCGCCGAGCACTTTGGCTCCGTTAGCGGTCCCCAGCGCCATATTGGCCCAGGAGAGCCGAACACGGAAAGCGAAAACGAAGCGAACAGCACGAAGCTCGCCAAGGAAAAGCCAGACGTCGTACATGTGGCGTGCGTAAGAGCTGCTTCGATGGATAGCCAAACAGAATGGTGCCTTTCGTACACATACGGCACTTGGAGCAAAGCGGCAGAGTCTGACTTATAGGAGCCTCAAGAGGTGGGGGAAAGAGAAGGAGACACTGGCGTAAAAAGTGTACCATGTGGGTCATGCATTTTTTTTTGTCTACTTGAGACACGACAACAAAAAGTGATAAAGGATAAAGAGAGAAATACGGCTGTTCGTAAACTTACTTGGAACTCTTACGATAAAATCTGATTTCCCCTACCGTCAAGCTCCAACACAAATGCATGTCGTAGGAGGCAAGTGCCTATTGCTAGCGGCTACATACACATGATGGCATTACTATCTTCGCAATATACCTTACACTAGAAAAACAAATGGGTGAATGCGTACAGGCGAAGTCCAAGGCAACAAATATGGATCGCCCAGCTCGAAGTGGCCGAAAGGTATATCTGTAGCGCAGTCTTTCAGCGACTGATACGCGTTCCATGACTCGTTATTGAATGCCGAAACCTCCATATCGGCGTAAGCTTCACGCGAAGCGCGAAGAGCCACTGAAGTTCCTGATTGCGTGGAATGAATGAAATACGTGCTATGGCTAAGCCGGGGAACGTCCATTGGGTATCCTTTACAATGACTTCTGGGCTGTTTCGAGAGGTTAGGTCAAACGATTACAGTATTTTCCACCGCATGTCAGTAGCAGTGAGAAAGACAGTCAACACGACGAAGTTGACTAGGACGCTTCTACGTAGGGATAACGTATACCTATTCGATCCCACACAGAAGCACGCACCAGACACCTGTGTGGAAGCTCCGCACTCTTTGGGCTCTCAGCGGGACGTTCTTCCGGCCTAACCTTTGTGTATTTGTCGCTACATTCAGCCTCTCTCACCCTTTTCCTTCTTAAAAAAAAGAACAGGAAGGAGGTACAGAAAACAGTACTGCATGCCTACAACGCACTCATAATCATTATTACTGATAAGGCAATGCGATTGTTAATGCAGTATCTCGCAGACTGTAATCTGATGCTATTTGATTCCTAACACTCCATCTTGCGGTTACTTAAGATGTTTTAAAGTATCATTCATCACTTTATCTTTCGGCTTTTATCAGCATTGCATTACAGCTGCGTTTGTTTTTACTTTTTTGCATGCGCTTGCCTTACCGTATTTTTGTTGCTTTGCGTACTTGATATGAGAGGCCTCGTTATGGTAATTTGATTTCGCGACTTCTCACAGTGCAGTTTGGAAGCTACATAGTTTCATCGCATATATTGAGAGAAAGGTTTGATGATACGAAATGCAGAGAGGTCGGCCAGAGGTACATTCTTCTAGCCAGCTACTCTGCGTTGGGGGCAGGGAAGAGTTAAAGTACGAGGGAAGAAAAAGGCGCAAGGTGGCTAACGATGATGAGGAAAGATATAAAGCATATAGTAAGCAATTTGGACTGCTTAAAGCCTACAGTCCAGGCTCGTGCTTTTTTAAGTATCAGGTAAGGCCTGGATGGCCTTAAAACTCCATTTAACGTCTGCCCATGGGCCTAAAACAACATCCTCATCGCATATATTGTCACGCGTACAATCTTTTGCTTCGTGACGGTGGCCATTTTACACCGGATTTTGAATTTCATCGATTTGGCGCTCGGCGCAGAACGCGCCTACTGAATCCGAAAATTATTTAATGATTTCTCACTATCTTTAGCGAAAGAGCCTTGCCTAAACTGTTTTTGAGAGCGAAACGCGAACGCTGTTGTGCATTCTCGAACATAAGCGAGCACGGGCGACTATTCTGGAACGCACCGTAATAAATGGAGAATCAGCGGACGGGAGCAGAGTTTTGGCACTTGTTTGGTTGGTCAACGTCACAATAGCGTTGCTTCACTCCTAATTATCTCCTAGAACACTAAGTGAGTTAAACAATCATGGCGGCGGATGTTACATGGGATAGGTTGTCTCGTTGTCGAATGGTCCCGAATGTGACTTTCGATTGGCCCGCAATAAGGTGTTCACCACGGAAAACCCAAACGCAGCAGAGAAAACACGCACACTTCCTTGAAGATTCGTCCGTAGAAGCGGTAGACGCAATTCTTTATTTTGTTTTCTCTCTTCTACTTTGTAGCAGGATATCATATTTCTATCGAAAGTAAAAAAAGTCAGACCATTTTAAGAAGTAAATATGTTCGAAGCCAGACGGTGGATGGACGGGAAAGAAGCTCTACGTGGTATAGGAATGAGCTCATATGTCTATGATCTCCTACGCAAAGACTGGCATATAGTTGGTGAGAAAAGCCGAAGTTTTCGTTCCATGGAGCGAGAAAGCTTTCCAGATTTTAACACAGTGCGGATCCTTTATAAGTAGAAGCAAGTCCGACCAATATCTTGCGCAGACAGACGGAGTCGCATTTCGCTTCACGCCACCGAAGATTTCGAGATCGAATATCGTGATAGGCACCAGCTGGGCGCCATCGCCTTGCGTGTGGGTAATGAATTCCTTCAAAAAATTATCGGCCAAGAAAAAGTAAACTCGGAATACTAACAAGGCCTCCGAAAATGGCAACTTTGACGAACACAGAAATCGGACAGAACAAAAGGAAACGCAAGAAATAAAAAATAAATAAAGATGGAATCGGCAGATATTGGGTTCAGATAGAGGAATATATTACATAGCAAAAAAAAAGACCTAAAAAACAAACAAGCATGAAAGCACAGGGGAAATAACACAAGGAAAGTTAAAATAATGGATCTCATCTAATATGCGGATATCGCGAAATCTACAGAAGCGGAAGGGGAATCCTGCCGGTTGTAGTACCGAGGACTGGTTCGAAGCCAATAACGTCAAACGTATTCGGAAACAATCAAGAAACTGCCGACTCGATGAAAGGGAAGTTTCTGCCCAGTTAGCGAGTAGCAGATGGACGACCACACGGCCTTAGCCCCGGTATAAGAACTATAGAATACGCGGACTTCTCAAAAAAAAAAAAAAAAAAGGTTGAGGACAGCACGAGCAAAAAAAAAAAAAAAAAAAAGGAAAGACCCCTGCTGTGCTTCCCTCTGCGATTTTAAGCTATAAACCCGTCGTCGAAAAGAGCAGCTCGAGAAGAAGCAAAAAAAGAAAAAAAAATTCGGAAAACCGATACCGCTGTCGAATGCACTTAGATGTAGCGCGCGGAGGGCAGCAGCCGCTTAGGAGTACGGGCAGAGCACATGCCAAGCCAGCGGAGTATGCAGGGCTCGAAAGAGCAAAGCTACAGCTGATTGCCTATAGGCACTTTAGGGTAGTACTTGATCGCAGACTGCCGAAGTTCGACCAGTCCGTCAAAATATAAGAAAAGAAGGAGGGACAGAGAGAGAGAGAGTGAAGATGAAGATATAAGTATTGAAGGAACCTGCCCCGAACGTACTATGTACAAAGAGTGCTGCTGGAGGTACAGGCGAGGATTACCACTTCTCTTGGTTGTATTATTTCTTTTCATTTTTTTTTCCCAAGCCCCCTCAAAACCAAACGTCGAAAGCGCTCTAGTTCAGAGGAGCGGAAAACTGGTGCGCGCGCGCGAGGGGGAGAGTGAGTGATTCGTGCTTCTTGATATTCTGCCAACCACGCCTGCTGAGCTGGCCTGAGCGCGGTTTGCGCAAGCGCCTAGCGAGTCCGGGGCTTCATTAGCCGGCTGTGTATCAGTAAGTGTAGCCCTCCGCAAACACAAAAGGGGCGACGCCGCGCCAGCCACTCATTGCCGTTCATCCCAGCGCGGCGCGCTCAGTTGTTTCCCGTTTCTTCTCCTTTCCCTAATAATCAAAAGAGGAGAGAGGAACCCCGGCCGCTCCATTCTTATTCCCTGCTAGTTTTCTTTTGCGAGAGAATGCGCTCTCGTTCGTAACGACTAGGAGAAAAAACGCAACGACCAGTAGAAACCAACAAAGACGGGAACATCGGAACAACAACGAAAAAAGAAAAGTTCGTTCCCGAACGAATAGTCAAACTCGGCTAAGAAATCAATATGCGGCACAGAGAGGGAAAGATGCAAGCACCCCGTATTTCGCTGACGTTTCTGGCTCTTCCGGCAGTGAGAGAGAGAGGTTGGAAGAGGGTTCAGAACGGAATGCGCGAGACGCCGCGCGCGTTTTGCGCGTGCCGCCCGAACGTCCCTGCTGGCGGAAATTGCATTATAGAGCGCCACGAGAACGAGAGAGAAGATCTCCAACGGAGTTGAGCCTTCTCAGCCGCAGACGGAAAGCTTCTTTCGTGCTGCTCCGAGCGTGCGGAGGAGCGAACGTTACGTATGCGTATTTCTGTACGTTCAACGGAGCGTGACGGCTATCCCGTATAGATTGTGCGATTATACTTGTAGACGACGCTTTAACCACAGGCGCATTGTTGTAGACACTAATAAATTTGAAGGAGTGCACGACAAAGACGCCAGTAAAAGGCCCTCAGCTCGCGCCAAATGAGTAGTCAACAGTGGAATCAAGGATTCATTTTTCGCACCGGCTTCTTTCTTATAGGCGCCTCATATTGATCCCGTTCGCTTCTTGAGTCGTGTAATACAAGCTTCTTTTTAAATTTATTTATGGGAAGCTGCCCGGCTGAGCACTTTGAGCATGTGCGGCAGAAAACTAGCCATTTTGTGGGCACTGTAAGGTGAACTCACAAGCTTGAGATCACGCAAGTCGCCAAGTCATTGAGGTCGGCATAGAGGCTCTTACGCAAGGAAAGGAGCCATTCTACAAGTGGCCAGCACGTGCAGTCAGCCACAGGCGCGCTCACGCTACGCACGAGACCCTCGCGGCGGAGAGGACGGAGACGGACGGCCAGCAAATTCGTGAGGAAAAGCGGGCGCGCGAAGATGAAGAGAATTAAAAAGGAAAACGCGCCCCGAACATTAAATAACACACAAAAGAAATGACGAGGCCGACGAAGTGATTTAGTAGTGCTAAATGGGGATGGGCATGATGAAATAAAAAAAAAAGAAACTTCGACTACTGACAAATATGCAACGCGCGCAATATGCAACGCATTCTTGGCTTAACCAAGCTAAGCCTGGCCATTTTTTTCTTACGTATATATGAAAGGGAAAATTTTGCATTGACCCAACTGGAGCACGAAGCTAATCCCAGACCAGAACAAATTTTTCTTCTACTGCAAAGCGTCCTTTCTGAGAAACCCGAGGGTTTCCTTCGTAGATTCATGCTTCAGTCGGGTTGAAGACCATTTCTCCTTATATATACACTCTGAAAATGAGAGAAGTCTGGAGGGAGGCTGATGAGCTCCATGCTTACCTGATCGCTGTCCGGAGCCTGCCAGCTGTCATTGCTCTGCAACAGAGAAGAAAAAAATTGCGATGTAGCACGTTGCAAACATGCAAAACCAGAGAAGTGTCAGAAACTGTGTTTCTCTGGAGGAGAGCAGTTTTCATCCACGATAGGGCTAATGATCGTGCGTACACCACCGGCTCATGAAAACTTTTACATCAGAGGAACAGAGAGAAAAAGAAAAAAAAAAAGACAGACAATGAGGCTAACCACAACAAAGATTAGTAGAATAGAAAATTAAGCTCAGTGTATCATTCCTTAAAAAAAAGAAGTTCGCGCCGAAACCCCAACGCCGGTACGTCAGTGTGACGTCACAGATATCACAGTATTTGTTTCGTACTTGGGCCGCGTTGGCTCAGCAAACGTTCGCGAAACTTGCCATATTCAGTGTTTGGCTCTTTTAGAACACAACGTAGTCGATATTTAGCGCTAAAGAATTAAATGGACCCTAGGAGACGCTGTAAAAATTTATGACGTCACAGACTGGTGTTTTTTTCATATTACGGAAGAGTAATTTACTGATACAAAGTAAATCGTTTTTTTTCCCTCTCTTTAGGGTACCTTCAAACCCCAGACAAATGGGACGATGGAAGCCGGCATCTCCCCATAAAGATTATCGCCGTGGGAAAGCCAGCTTTAAGGGGGCATGTATAAAACTTAGAGAACCAAGCAGGCATTTACGTAAGCTGTAGGTTTTGAGGTGCTTAGTACCATACCATGGCGCCTTCGACATGGAGCCGAGGTGAATCTGTAGGTCAGTGTCAACGTTTAAAAAACAGCCAGAGCGATATCAAAATCAAGTCTTTCTTTCTTTTTTTTTTTTGACGTACGGTTGGTAGTAAACTGAGACACTACGGGTATCTGCACTGCTCACCTTTTCGCTCCAAAAATATCCCCATTATACAGCTCCCATTAGCGACACTAGTAATGTCATGCACAAAACTGAACTTATGCAAATCAGCAATTGAAAATGAGCGAATGAGTGAAAACTAATGTCAAATAATTAGGGCAAGTTTTTTTTCTTTTTTCTTTCCTTGAATATGGCCCGTTTTCTGAAGAAGCTCAAAGGAAAGAGGAGGTGCTTAAAATTTGCTGGCTTCCACTGCTACACGGGCTCAAGAAACCATCGGCACCAACGTAGGGATTTTGCAATAAAATTCGACCGTTTCAGTGCAACTGCGGCGTCCGCTCTCAAACAGCCACCAGTACACGTGTTGCGCATACCCTAGACATGAAGGCCCACGTGAAAGCGCTCTCCCGATTACATTGCTTAGATCAAGCGAGACGATGTTTGTATTGAAGGAATGTAATGAAAAAAAAAAAAAAAGAAATTGACAATCACTTAAGTATCATTACGTGATTTGAATGCGACAGTATAACGGCTTCGTTAATTAATTGGTTACGTTCACGATACGTGACGTCACACATTGTCGCGTGTCCTTCACAACTCTACCTTAATCCACCTTGCTCTAATTTGTATCAACCTCAATCAACATAAATCCACTTTAATCTATCTCAATTCACTTTAATTCACCTTCATTCCCTTACTTCACCGTAATTCACTTATTTCCACCTTAGGTCAAATTACTCTAACTTGTTGTAACTTTAATTCACTTTACTTCACACCAATTCACCGTGGGATTTCGCAGTGCGAGCCGCAGCAGGTTCAGGAGCGGGAACGTGACGTCATCACTTGGTCACGTGGGTTTTGGTACCATCGGATGTTAACGTTAGACGCTTGCCGGATTTGCCGCTTCATGGGGCATATAATGCTTCCGCATTAAAAAAAAAAAGTCAAGATGCTAATAGAAGCGACTCCAGGGTGTCTACCAAGTTGACATTTCCAAATTCCCTGAGTGTTCCAGGTTTTCCCTGAGTGCCTTTGCAAAATTCCCTGAGTGATCCAGCACTATAATTTATGTCAAGATGGGCTGAAACCATATCGCCCAAAGCTGTCACTCTCTAGTAAGCATACGAAAAAAATAAAATAAAGCTACTTAATCCAATTCGAATACTAAGGAGTAGTGTTTATGTTATTCAAAAAGAGAATAGAAAGGAGGGATTAGTAAAATGCACAACAAATCAAATGTCTTCGAAAAAAATTGCAAATCGAGTCGGACATTCTCAAATATGAATTAAATGGAGATGCATACAGAAGCAAATATTTTCGAATATGAGTTATTTCTATCAACAGATAGCAAGCTCAGTAGTATGAGGCCCGAACTTTGTCACAATTGAGATTCTCTCTCAACAGCTCGTAAGTCAACTTCAACTATCCTGACATACTCTCAGCCCGCGCATGACGTCTCAGTGTTGAGTTTCACTGCTTTAAAAAGTTTATTTTGGCATGGATGAGGGACACCTCCATCTCGGCATCAGCCAGCCCTTTGTTTTTTGAGCTCAAGCTCCTTCAAAACAGCGGCAGCACGCTTCCTTTCCCGTTCATTCCTCATGGCGTAGGTTCTTTCTGTTTTTGTCCTCCTCCCGCCACTCGTTCACCCCACGGACCATTTGAACATCTTCTTGGTCAGTTGCACAGTCCACGTCCGGTTTTTTGAACTCCCTAGGGGCTGCGAGAACGTCCGAAAAATCTCAAACCGCCACAGGCACATTCGAGAACGCTCTGAAGGGCTGTCGGTACACGTATTAGGCATATCGGTGCTCGTACTGAGACAGGAAATACAGGATGCACGCGTGTATAATTAAGGAATACATACTATGTCCCGTGGCAATAGCCCCTTCCCACGCTTGTTACGCTTCTCTGCAATACTTTTCTGTATGCTTCACCAAGTAACATTTCTCTACAGAGGCGAAGCTGACTTTTGAGAACCGGCATTATGCAACGCACCGTGCTTTCCAAGCTTCTAAGCCAATCGCAAGAAGCACGATGGCGGAGTTCGTGCAATTGCTGACAGCAGCGAATTCTTTCAATAAAGAACACGGCACCCAACGGCAAGAAGCTTCATAGCGAACGTCGAAGCAGCTAGGCCTAGCGTTGCCGCAGTTACAGCTGTTAGCGGATCTGCGCGCGAGAGCGCCTGTTCGAGACGACGAGGCAATCAAAATGGCAGCGGTGGTGGCTTTGATTAATGCCATTTCGGACCTGTGGTCACGGCAAAACGTCAGCAAAATCGGACGGCGAAGAGTTCTTGCGTCCGAAATTTCAGACGTTCTGATGCATTAACTCTATGGGTTACGTGGTGGTGCCGCGAAGCCGCCCAAATTATCGGGAATCCGGAAAGTCGGTCGTTGACTGTGCACTGGCAACTCCTCCAGCCAACGACGGGGCGTCAAAGACGATTTATTACGATTCCTGTCTGTTACTCGAGCCAGCATTACTGCGACTTTCGGCCCTTTCGATAAAGTTACAGCTAATTTTCCCTGATAGAGGCACAAATTCTCGGAGTTTTTCCCTGAGTTTTTCCAGACTACTCAATATCCCTGAGAATTCCCGGTTTTCCCGGTTGGTAGACACCCTGGAGTATAAGTGGTCCACCCCACTTTCACGTTAGCGTAAAAATAAGGGAAGTCAACGCATGCGCAACTTCAAATGTATGAAGAAGAACGTACTCGCGTCCCCTGCACCCCACTCCGCCCCTGATGCGCCAGTAGTTTACAAATTGGACCTCGAAGTATCTCGTGCAAATGCCTTAAAGTAACGCCTTTAGCCGCACACGCAAATTGCGTCGCATACAACAGCAGCAAAGGTGCAAAAAAAGGAGCTGAGCAAGGCACATTAAACGGAACACCAAATTATAGCAAAACAACGCCCCCAGCGTCCTTGTTTCCTCCTCCCGGATCCTCACTTTGAACTATCCTATATATACATATAGAAAGACGAGAAGAGCAACTTCACGGGAGGGTGTGTGTGTGTGTGTGTGTGTACGGTTTAGTATATATATATATATATATATATATATATATATATATATATATATATATATATATATATATATATATATATATATATATATATATATATATATATATATATATAGAGAGAGAGAGAGAGAGAGAGGTGGCGTAACTTAAAAGGAGCAGGGGCTTCGATTAAAAGGAGCAGGGGCTTCGACAACGCCGGTACAGCAAGATGTTGCAACCGAAAGGCACACGGCGTATTTTGCAACGCTTCCTTGCATTTCCCTTGTTTTTACCGTTCGTTGTTCGCTAGTCCAAATCCGCGGCTCCGCTATCGCCAGGATCGGCCACACGGCGCGACAGATAATACGATATGTATGGAACTGGAGGATAAGAATTGTTAGAAAATAAGGCCCCCGACGCCCCCCCCCCCCCCCTTTTTTTTTTGCCTCGTTTGTCTGTCGCCATGACAAAATGCGTTCACAATCCTCGCACAACACACGAAGACGGAAGAGGCGTTGCTACTCGAGACACCCAAACGGACGAAAAAACGTAGGCAAGTTTCTTCCTCCTCCTATTAAAAAAAAAAAAAAAAACGCGAATAAGAACAATACAGAAATAAAGCAAGCACCTTCACTGTACCAGCACAAGCCCTCCCATCCCCTTTCCTCCTTTTGTTTTCCAAATTTCGGTTCATTCAAAATGCAATATGCGAGACGAGCCTTACTGCGCCGCACGCGTACGTTTGCGCACGTTACTTATTCCTCTTTGCGCCAGCGCAATTCCCACCAAAGCGCGCCCGTCTCTGCGCGTCTTGCGTGCATTATGAAACGGATTTGCATTCGCGGCACTCGAATTTTGTTTCTCTCGTCATCTCTCGCTCTCCCGTACTCATATTCAATTTGTATCGCACCGATTCCCCTCCCCCCCCCCCCTCCCTCCCAACACACACAAAATTTTTTGCTGCTGTTTTTTTGTTTACAGTCGTAAATCGCACGTGCTATAGCCGAGTACAACGAGAACAGTGCCGCCATCAATGAGAGAGAGAGACAGAGAGAGAGAGAGAGAGAGAGAGAGAGAGAGAGAGAGAGAGAGAATTAATAAAAGGAACACTATTACCGTGGTCACGCTGTGCAGGCGAGACTAGGGAGGCGAATTGCTCGCAGGCGCATGGACTGCTTTCTTAAAGCTCTCGGACAAACTTTAGAGTAATGGAGTACATAAGGAAGTCAAGACGAACGCTCACAGCACAGTTAATGCGATTTCAACGCAGACGAGGAGTGATAGCTCGTAAGAACAATGTTGCCATAGCTCGAAATTTTTCAGCGCGCACTACGCGCTGTTACAGAAAGGGGGAAGGATTTGAAACGAGATAGGAGTACCGGTGAATATCATTTTATTTAAAACAAACAGGGAAAAAAAAAAGAAAGGGAAGGCAGAGGAGTTAACCAGACGTGCTCCTAGGTCTGGTTAAACTAACGAGGGTCGTTATGCAATTCTAGCGCGCTTAAGCTAATTACTGGCAGCAATACATTCATGGAGCTTATGAGCCCTACTGCTGCCATGTCTTCAACATCCGGAGGTTGCTGTAAACACTCTCGGTCTCGGGTGCTTTCTTGCACCCGCTACACCTTGTGACACCTGACCCATAGCCATGCTTGGTTAATTTATAAAGGGACAATCACTGCCATTAATGTTAATTACCATCCAACATTACATCGTACTCTTCTGGACATAACGCAAGACAACGGTAGGATTTTACAGTGACACCATTAAACGCAAGGATTAACTCTTACAAGCATTTCTATTTCCTCAGAACGACTACAGATTGGAATAATCTTACCAATGACGCAGTATCACAAACGTCACTACAAATGTTTGAAACCCATCTTTAATTTTCTAACATTTAGGTACTACATTATATCCTTGTGTTGCATTTGTGTGTTATATCTTTGCATTTCTGTTCCTTGATTTTGATTTATGATTTCCTTTGGAAATATGTTTACTGTTTCCAACACTCTACTGTACTCTGACGAAGGGTAGTTCACCAGCCGAAAGGGTTATGTAACCTGATCTGACAGACAAGGAAAACCTCAACGTCTTGCTATAAGGAGTACCAAACACGGCTCACATGCGCATGATCTAAAAGCACAACCGAGTTATTAAAATTATGTGCGCCTATTGAGCGGCAAAATTCAGTCGCTTCGGTCTGACCTTACACTAGCTTTTCCATTGTAATAAAAGAATTTCTTCCTGCGCCGGGAACCGAGTCCAAGCGAGCGTTTCACAGAGCGCTCCCGACAAAACAGTTCAGCACAACGCGCCGATACAGACGGCACAGCAAGAGAAATGAGCTAGAATGCGTAGAAGGAAATGCATAAATGAAACCACAGAAGTCTCCGCGTGAAACGCAGTGTAACATACGGGGATTTAACTACGACGGCGGTTTTACTCATGAACGGAATCATTTCGTGTGACCTCACAGGAGCAACAGGATTGACGAAACTGTGCATGACGCGGAGTGTACTTGTCACATATAACCACGCTTAGATACAGCCGCACACCCCTCCTCCACACAAAAAAAAAAAAGAGAAAGAGAAAAAAAATCAAGAAAGGAGGGGACAGGGTACCCTAAGGTGACATAAGATCTCAGTTTATTATAGATAGATAACAAAAATCAATGTCTGTCGAGGTTTGCTCGCCGATCGCTGAAGACAGGCGCCCACACTACATTTCGCACCTGGTTCTCGGGGGGAATGGAGGCAAGGGGGAGGTGCTGTGTTTTCTGGACGAGGCTTCAGCAAACTGGCGTCCTGTATACGGGCTAAAAAAAACCAGATGAGCGAATACAAAAAAAAAAACTTCTTTCGAAGTTAACTTTAGTTCGAAAGACAAGGCATTTGCTTCGCGCTGTCTCAAACCGCAGCGGCTCGTGGCAGCTATCCGTGCCGAAGGCGGACCCAGCCAATCGTGTTAAGTAAAAGACTTGTGCCACTCGCTCGGGGGCCGTGTGCAACGCTCGCGCCCCTGTACCGGCCGCCTCGCAAACACCGGACACGGCCGACCCGCCAGACGGTCGTTTATCGCCTTCGCAGAGTAAACTCGGTCCCAAACTGGCGCGCCGCTGTCGGCTGCAGCGCCGGGCCCACCGTGCCGAACCGGGCCGTCGATTCTAAATGATTCCCCAGACGAACTGGCCGCGACCCGACCTAGGGGACTCGGCTCATGAATCACACGCGTTCTCGCCAGGACCAAATCGGAAAGTGCACGAGGGGGGAGGGGGGGGGGTGGAGGGGACGTTGTGGAGGGGCCGGACCAGGGGCGCGGACACTATGCAGGCGCGCGGGCGCTATAAAGGCGTGAGGGAGCGCTGGAAATGACCTTTCTCCTGCGTCCCGTGGAATCTGCCGGGTGAAATAACGCCAGCCGCCCTACCGAGTGCATGTGCCAAACGCAGTGCAGATAAGGTCTAGCGCCAGGCGACCCCGCTTCCGCCGGGACCTCCCGAATTTCCGCGCGGACCTCGCGCGCACCGAGAGAAGCTGCCCGAACAACAACGGGACGGAGAAAAATGCGTGGCCGAGAGAACTAAACGGCGCTAAAAGGAAGAATATGAAAGGTTGGTAGATACATTGCGTCAATGAACGTCGGTGGCCTTCCCACTTCGCGACTCGCAATCCAAACAATTTTGGCACGGACAGCCCGTGAGCTTATACCTGATACCAAAGCCCGAGCTTCCCAGAACAAAATAGCGTCACGGAGAAACGCAACTCAGAGATAAGAGCATTCAGGAGAACCGAACGAGTCTTTATATTGTTAAACGCGTAAGAAAAAATGCACAGCGAACAACACTTGGGATGATACAACTGGCGATGTACGATTAGGGGGAATAATGTTTTAAGCTGAAGAACGTACAGCATGTTCGTCTAGAGCACGGGTCCAGACACCTGGATGGAGAGAATTTACTTTGAGCATCAGTTGACAGATGCTTCTGCTACTTGTTCTTATCGGTCTGCGATTAACTTACACGACTTCGACGGCTGCAACTGCTTCCTACGCCATGAACTACACAAGCCCCTGGAGCCGCAACAGTGCCAAGCGAAATAATTTCTTGTAGTCGATCTCGCATGACCGATCGCTTATTCCAGCGTCCGTACTCGTTACACAGTGGACAGTGCGACCAGCGGTAACTTGTCAGTCAGGTACACCAAATTTAGAAGGAAACTTTCACTTCCCGGCGACCTCCGACAAATGACTCAAGCGCACGCTACAACAGCCCAGCGCTGCAGACACGCGAGTTGGATCGAGAGCTGCGCTTATCCCAAGGCACATTTCCATCTGTAGCACGAGGACTCAAGCGTTCGCTCTGGGCATTCCCCACTAACTCACAGATTGTTGAATCGACAAACAACGACACATAAAACCACCACGAGAATTAGTCAAGCCTATCAGGCCCGGACCGTGTAACGCCAATATAATGAAGAAATAATATCTGAAACCATGCCTGATGCTGAAGAGACAAACAATGAGAAAAATCGAGACAACCACTCGCTTCCATTAACTTCTCAAGTAGAACGAGAAAAAGAAAACCACTGAAATCAAGCTTTGTTAAAGAAAGGAAACGATTCTAATGACCAAACACTTTGAAACACTGCGCCTTTCGACCTTTAACGAAAACAAACTGAGAGGGTGCAAGAGTCGGGAAGCCGACAGTGACAATCGGACGGCGAACATTCATAAAAGCGCCAATTTCGTTAGTGCCAGCATTTACGAGGTTCATCAACTTGTCAAGACGAGAAATCTATTTCGACAAAACGAGCGGGCGATGGCCATGGGACAGTTACAGAACGAACTCTGGAACACATCAAATTATATTAGCAGAACACGCCCCCTATAGGGCCGTCCAATAAGCGTCAGACTATTTAACCGGAACAAAGGGGGGAACCGACAGAAAGTGCCGAACGGCGCCCCGCATGCATAGCGACGTGTTCCTATAAATATAGATATTCCCACCTCCAAAATGAACGCTGTGCGGACAGTTGGACAATCAACTTCACCCTGTGGACATATGCGCCTCCGAACAGAAGTTCAACCGAATGTCAGGACCGAAAGGGTACCGCAAAGATCTCGCAAACAAAACTGCACGAACCCCACCGCGGTGAGTGAGAGATGTTAGTGCCATTCCATGCCGAGGGCGTAGTAATTGGCGTACATCACGTAACTTCCGAACACGGCGTCTGTTAACGACGTCGTGCTTGCCACAGCGCTGGCGACAAAATTAGCCGTTACAAAGGGCAGCTCAGCCACGCGAGACTCGATATAGTAAAGTAACACGCGATATATTCATTAGACAAGCAGAGAATCGTTGCAAATGCTCGATACACGTTTCCTAATGCAGAGTCATGAAGAACAACGTTACGAAAGACAGGACAATTAATAGCAACCCACCCAAACGCAATAATCACTCACTAAACAAACTGTGAAGAAAAAAAAAAAGAAAGAAGAAAGGAAGGAAAAAGAAATAAGAAACCGGGATAGAGGAGGCTCGGAAACCATCGGTTTAAACGTTGCATCTCCTTACCTGAAAGCGATACACGGCTACACAGATATACGGATAAAAGCAATTTCTCAGTGTATGTGCACTAGCATTTTAATAGCGCATCATCCGTGTCTCGCTTTAATAACACGCGATTGCACCACTGGTAACGTTTTTGCAGGCACCACGGGTCATATCCGCGAAACAATCTCCTGCAAGGGCAAGCCGCGTATACCAAACTTAATGCGCTGTGCGGTCGGCCTTTATGACCGGGAATAAACATTGATAGTCCGGAATATCGGGCCGCGACGTTAGCCTCATGGTTTATGCGCAGACCCGAGGTAAAATAAATGGGAGCCGGGGGCAAAAGAGCGGTTATAACAAAACAACGACGTGAAGTCTTTCGACGACACGCTTTTCTTGTCGTGCACCATATGAAACGTCAGGGCTACTTTTACGTATATGCCGGCTGTTAGGATCGGCCTGCAGGGGTACTGCTATGCAAAGCTATTTCAGCCCGCTGCACGTGCTCCGATCGATCCGCGGTGGTGGCGCCCTTCAGAGAACCAGCGAGGACGACAGAGCTAACTGACCATGAACTTCCTTAATCCACCATGCGCCTCGTTCGGAGAATCGGTGACTACAGGAGAAAGCCAGCTCTGGAATTTAGAGGCGCCCGCTGGGGTCAGGCGTGACCAACTGGCTACGGGGACGCGCTCAACTCGAGTTCGGGGAAGCCAAAGTGCGTATGGGTGTGTGTGCCCTCCCGCTGAAAGGCGGCTCGCCTACGGTGCCTGGTCAGCTCGCCTACGGTGCCTGGTCAGCTCGTCCGGGTGCTCATCGTCGAGCTCTGTTCTCGTGTTCGTACTCGTGAGCTGTGTGCTCGTATGCTGTATGCTTCGTTTTGCGGGCTCCATTTGGGAGTCACGCTAGACTGTGTAAATGTATCGCTTGTTTAAAATGTAAATACTGTAAATAAACCCTGTTCACCTAGTTCCTCCCAAGTTCCTCTCTACGACCTTCAACCCTTACAAATGGTGGCAGCGGCGAGATCGTCCGACAACTCCTACAACTGTATGCCAGCGGTGGGATCGTCCGACAAATCTTACACGGCCAACAAAGAGGACATCGGCAGCAGTTAGTTTGGTGGTGACAGGGAACCCAAATAACACAGACACACATACACGTATGTAAATTACGAAACCGACAAACAGCCGTTCACTTACTGCAACTAAACCCTCTGCAATCTAAGAGGCACATTATTTAAACGTCAAAAGGGCAATACAAGGCAACACAAAATAAGTCGGTCGAGTATTCCTATCAAATTACACCGGCAAGGGGTTGACTACCGGCGGACAAAAAATAATAAACAAAAAATGAATAAATAAAATAAAGGCTCAAGCTTTCCGTTTGAATTTGGTGCCAATCGCCGTGGTTGCTTACTGGCTATGGTGCTGGGCTACTAAGTACGCGGTAGCGGGATCGAATCCTGGCCACGGCGGCCGCACTTCGACGGGGGCGAAATGCGAAAACACCCGTGTACTTAGACTTAGGTGCACGTTAAGGAACTCCAGGTGGTTAAATTATTCCGGAGTCCCCCACTACGGCGTGCCTCATAATCAGATCGTGGTTCTGTCACGTAAAATCACAATATCTATTTTTTTTTAATTCGGTGCTAAGGTCATTATGGTCACCACACGCCATTATGACGTCATCTAAATCGAACTATTTCCGCTATGTACAGCATTATTGTGCAGGTGTTCTGAACACTTGCAAGATAGAGCCTTTTTTAATTGGCCCGTTAGAAGGAAATGAGGTGTTGAATCCTTTGGAACAAAATATAATCCTTTTGGCGAAACTGAAAAGGCCTAATGATATGGTACCAAATATCGATAGTTTCACTGTGAGCAGGTACAGTAACATCAAGGCACTGTCACCGCCTGTCTTTCGCTATTGCGTTCTTTTCTTTTTTGGGCTCCATAGCCTCTGATTAAGGTAAGCAATACAGTTCTTTCTTTAATTGCAAGGCACACTAGAGAAATTTTGTGCCTATATTGTCGACTCTGTTGTAGTCGCTACTGACACCGTTCTACAACAGGATACCACACTGCGTACACTGACATTTCAATAACGTTAAAGAATAACACTAAGTTCGGACTGATAAAGTACACTCTTTCAAAATACTATTTCGTTAATTTCGCTGTAGTATATGCGGATTATTAGAAGTATTAGAAGAGAAAATAAAGGTCAAAGTTTCATTTTTTAAAATTTTGCTTCGAAGCTCCAGCTACAGTACGTACGCATGGCGACACAGATTACGAACTGCATTTCCGCGATTGGCCCGTTGTGGCTCAGTAAAAATTCTAGAACATTTATGTAGTTCCGCTGTATTGACAAAAAAAAAATTTACCAGGCCCGTGCACATATTGTCAAAATCCGTGACGATACGGCGAGATAATGCGGGAATTTCTATTCGTGCGTAGTTTCTGGCTTACGAAGCTTCTTAAGACGGTATAGGAGCGGCGTTGTGGTACTCCAGAAGGGCAACTTACTAAGAAACTGCTCAAACTCTCTTTCGCTCTAGCGTCCCCTTGAGAGCACGACGCTGCAACGAAGGCACTGGGCCTCTGATTCTTTACAAAAGCACCGAGCCTCCTCTAATTTTCGTATGCTGACGAGTTCAGTGGCCACACGTCCGAAAAGGAGTTTCCTTACAATTGTTTACGCGGCGGCAGTTGCTCCCATTTTTCGGGAGTGGACACGCATTTGGCAGCGAACTCGTTCGCTCGTTCATCTGCTTATGTGAGGGCGAGGAACGTCGCGCCAGGAACTTGACAGAAACTAACACATATTACACACAGATTTTATCACTCGTTATGATAATTATTTTTTAACGTAATGTTATACGTTTCTCCGCGACCAAAAAATGAAAGGTCATTTCATAATGTGCTTAAATGTCTTAGTTAAACACGCAGTTATCACTCTTCCTCTATTCCTTGGACGCCTATCTATCCAATCACGCTGGCTCCACACTGGGAGCTAAAGTTTCGAGGCACCCTTGCCGACATTACTTATCAATAGCGCCTTCACTACACGGCTTAACGGATAACGCCATAGAGCGAAAAACAAGACAGGAAACAGGGACGTCTTCATCAGGGTACGTCTACAATCATTCTTGCACCGTAAACATTAAAGAAGAAAACCAAACGCGTAGCAGTATTTAGATTTGCCACCGCTGAGGGTCTTATGAGTAATCTGTTTAACGAGACCAACGTCGTGATGGTGGGCTCCTGCACCCTTTTGACGTCTCCGCGGGTTCTTAATCCGTAACAGAGTCCAACGTTATTCGTGAAGAGATACTATATCGTTCACTCCATGTCTCGATAATCTACACTGCGCCCCCGATACAAAGTGTGATTTAAGATCAAGCACGTTTGTACTTTCCGGCGCAAGCAAAGCGTCTCAGAAAAGGTAAACGATTTCAAAGCCTTCTCTCTGGTTGCCTTCTTGAAGTTTCGTCGCTCCTCGTGGGGAAACGCGCGTGGCCCATTGAATCAGGACACGACCGGCGCGAACGTTCGGCCTCGTGCCGAAATACGACGCGCGAAGCGACGCGAGCGAGATAGCACGAGTTCCCGCCACGCGCGCACTAACGAGCTCGCCAAAAAATCGAGAGGCACGCAGGGCTCGTTAAAAAAGCCCGGGTCTGTGTCCGAAAGGGCTGACCGACGCGCAGTCTCCCGCGTCGCGAAGCGGGAGCACTCGGGACACGAACGAGAAGTCTCTGCTCACCTTCAGCAACAGCCTGAGGCGAATGCGGGCGAAGAAACGCATGCCGCTTCCTCGTGCCTTTCCCTCCCTTTGTGACGACGGTGAGGATTCGGGTTTAGGGTGCAGGAAGGCGGCGATCAGCTGGTAAAGCCGGGACACACGGGGAGCCGGGCCAGAGAGAGAGAGAGCGCGTGTCCGGAGAGACTCTGTGGGCTCGAGCGACGGGGACCACGAGAGCCTGCACGCGGTGCCGACGCCGGGACCAAGCCGACCGAGAAGCGAGTTCCCCCAACGGCAGCCGCTGCTGTGGGACCGCGGGCGGGGGGAAAAAACGAGGAGCGCGCTCCTTCCAGCGCCACGGCCGAGATCGCAACAAACCGGGCGCCGGGTGCGCAACCCCCTCCGCTTCTTTCCTTCTCAGTCACAGCTTCCCGGCAGGCTCTCCTCCCCCCTCCTCTGGCGAACCTTGCTTCCCTCTTCTCGCGGTATGCGTTGCGGAGCGCGAACCTCGGAGATGCGATAGGTCACGTGGGCCGCGAGCGTGCGTGTGTGCCTCCTTCCCTCCCTCGCGTAGCTTTCGTCCCGAACGTATCGCTCGCCACGCACACGGTGCAGTTTGCTTTCGTCTTATTTTTTCTGCGCGTGGCCTCCCGTCCTTCCTTTCTTCTCTGCGGAGCCAAAAAGAATGGAGGCCGGTTTTTTTTTTTTGAGTTATTAAGTTATGGATCGTGGGTGCAGCAGGGATAGCTTAATCGCCAGAACGTTGAACCGCCGGTCCTGTACAACAACAAGAAAATCTCCCGACTCCACTGATTATTTCGTACCTTCAAATCATTGGCTGCGGAGGGCAGTTACCTGTCCTCCGACTGCTACGGTACTCTAGGAAACCTTTGAGTGAACTCCAGTGCAACGTGGACAACTCCTGAGAACTCGTGCACAAGGCTCGACGCTCCTCCGGCCTCTGACGAAGTTTGCAGCTTGCAAGGATCAGAGGATGCGATCGGGCGATACGCTTTTTGCGGGTTCGCTACACGCACTCGCGACTCGACGAAAAAAAAAAAAAACACAAAAGGAAACCAACAACAACCGCAAACATTTTTTAAAGGAAAGGTGCTACTCGAAACATTTTTTTTTTTAATTTGTACTAGATATTTGAAAATGCTGTCATTCATAGAATGCTTTATGTAGACTTCGAATATGTCATTAGTTTTTGTGTAGCAGCTATTCCTTAGCTACGTCGTACACAACTTCAAAGTATAGTTATCTTTACAGGCGCATCCTTGTGTATAAAAGTTTTACGAAAAGCATAGTGCTATAGCTTATTTAGCTTGCTGTAGACCGCAAAGTACCGATATCCATCCGAAAAGAATGTACAATTACTGTAACTATGCAAAAAGAATTAGGACACTCTAATTCATCTTTTTTTTCACAATCCCACGATATATATAACCTATATATTGCAATTCCGAGTAGACATCAGCATTATGCATATGTTGAATGGTATGTGTGCCAAATTTCGTTAGCATAGGACACTTATAGGTGCAGAAAGTTATTTAACAGGATAGAAAGTGGGGCGAGTTGGTACGGTAACGTGGTCTTCAATTGTAGCGCGAAGTGACACAAACAGAGACTAGAAGAAGTTGAGAGTTAGCGCTCGTCCTGTATGCTTCTAGTCTCTGTTTGTGTCACTTCGCGCTACAATTCAAGATCACAAAGTTATTATCGTGGATATCGTGGATATCGTGAAATGTATTAATATTTTTTTTGCATAGTACCACTAATTATACATGCTGGTTAGATAGACATCGGCACTTTGCAGTCTACAAAGAGCTAAATAACCTACAGGACGATGCTTTCTTGTGAAAATTTAATACGTACGAAAGTGCGCGCAAAGATCATTATATTTTGGCATTGTGTATAACATAACTCCAGAAATGTAGCAGCTAGACAAAAAACTAATGCCCTATTCGAAATCTGCTTTAAGAATTGTCCGATTGGCGCAATTTTCAGACCTCTAGTACAAATAATATAGTTATTTCCAGTATCATCTTCCCTTAAACGGCCCCTAGCTAAACAACAGCGAGTTCTAGCAAACCTATTGTTGTAGCTTAGCGTTACCGAGCATGTAGCTGGGTACACCTGAATGTTCTACATCTGAAGCTAGCGTATCGCTATTATTGCCGCATTCAGGGAAAAAAAAGAAAAGCAGCCGGCCTTTTCTCACCATATAACGAAAACGAGAAGTTAAAATAAAAAAAAACGAGAGAACAAGCAGATCATTTCAGCTGCAAACTCAAGAAAGCCCAAGAATGGCGACTTGTAGTGAACGAAGAAATGACAAGTAAGGAGCCCAAAACGAACGCGCCGAGTCACATACGCATGGGGCGCCTCGATACCACGTTTCTGTGGCAGGAGACAGCGCTGCCACCGAGGAACCCTGACTACGCTAGAAGAAGCATTTTGTACGAGCGCGTGTTCACGGCTGATACGACAAAAAGAACAGAGATCGCGGCTGCGAAACTCTACTTCTGCTGAAAGGTACTTTGCGAGAGAGCAGCCAATGTGCCGGCTCGTGCCTGTGGACAACGGGCAGCGCTAGACTTAGAGATAGGGGGGAGGGGGAGGAGAGACCACTCCGCCCAGTCAGCTCAGCGAGCACAGCTAGGCGCGGCACATCAACGCTCCCGGGCTATTGCATTATTACCTCATTAGCGACGCGAGCGACGCCCGCACGGGCCGCGGCCACTTGAGCAACCGATTGCCCCCCTGGCGCTACTTCACTGGTCCCGCAGTTGCCACCGATCTCGAGAGCCGCGTAAGCTATCACGAACACGATGCGGGCTCTGTATACGAGCAGCTAGCACGCCGATTACGGGGCACCGAAAAAAGAGGGCCGGTCGTGTGGCGAAACTCGGCCCGTTACGAAACTCGCGCCAGCCTGCTTTTCCTTCCCTGCCGCTCGGGGCCGAAGATCGAAGCTCGCTCGTGCTCCGCTCGGCACGGAATACCGCCGCCGCGCACGGCGTTGAGCTGGCACGCGCTTAGGAAACTGCGGAAAGGCGCTTGAACTAAACTGCGAAGGCGACAGACAGAATGGGCCGCCGAACCAGCAATCGGAGCGATTTAAACGTCACACCCAACGAGAGCGATCGAACGAAAGAGTTCCAGCGTTTCAGATGATTAAGTTTCTGGCGGGCGACTTAAAAGGACCAAAGGAAAGCACGCACCAACCTAGAGTAAGGGAAAATGTCTTAAGAAGGATACTTTGCTTTCGTGTAAAATCCGATAATTGTCGATATTTGCGCACCGAACGAGCTCTATGAAAATCTGGCTAAACCAAGTTTCTCCCCAATGTTTCGTTCTTTCGTGAAAGCTAAAAATCAATGGGGGTGGCGTTACAAAACCAATGAAGAGTACCCGTGTTGTGTGAGCAAGTGGTCAATATATATCAAATTATTATTATTATTATTATTAATCCATGTATATTATATATGCTTCCTTCTCACTCAACACACACACAAAACAGCGATAATATGTGTACGTTTAATATGTGTACGATAATATGTGTACATTTAGCGCCTGCCAGCCTTGAGTAAACGAAACCTTCTTGCCCTTTTAGTAGCTGCGTATGACAATCGCACATCGCATCGCACCTTCCGCGCGACGCACACATGTAAACTGCGGTTATGCACAAGAAAGCGAAAGCAGCGCCGAAGTTACTCTGCATTGGGAACGGTGGCAGTGGCATTGATACGGCCTTTTCTCAAATAAGGTAGATTCAAAGAATGGTGGTACATCGGCTAGTTGGTAATGCATTAACATTATAGCAAGGGACGGTGGCGCGAAGCAGTTCAATAGGACGACAACAGACGAAGAGGAAAGGCCCGACAGGTCTAGCACGGACACACAAATGCTGAAACTGCACATGATAATGTACGTCAACAAGGGCATGTGAGATAAGGAAAAACATCACACCTCTTGCTGAGCATGCCCGTATGCATTATTTTCTTGTCACCTACCCAAATATAGCACGGAACTATAAAGGAAACGCATACGGGTTTCTCTGGAAAAAACTCGGCAGAGACACTTCCCGATTGCGTATGTTGGGGAATGCGAAACCACTGCACCGTTTGAAGATCTCGGAACGCCATGAACGCATTCGTGTTATACACACTCCATGACGTGGCGCCACCTCCTCCCCATTGGCTGTGCCGTCACGTGCTCAATGACGCACATACTAGGCCACACCTTTAGTCAGTCACATGGCTGCGACGTGACGTGCACAGTGGCGCACGCACTAGGCAAACATTTAGTCAATCAGAACCGCGGAGCCGCCGTGGTGCCGGGGAAGCGTGCTCTCCACGGAGGCCCGGGTTCGATTCCCACCCAGACCGTAATTTACCAAATTTTCTTTCGAAAGCCATTAATTTTCTCTGTTTACAAGAACCTCCCTTGTGGTTTTACTCTTTGCCATCGGCCACTTTTGGTATCAACATTCGGTCACGCCGCCGACGACAACGCCACATTTTCGCGTAATGGGAGATATAATGCTTTCGCAATAAAGTTCGTCCTGGTCCGGGATTCACACCCAGGACCAACGTCCTTCCGGGGCGGTCGCTCTACCATCCGATATAACCAGGAGGCTAGCAGATCGCGGCGCGAGGGCGAATTAATCGAAAACTCGAATCACAGCGACACTGAATATGGCAAATCAGTTCTGCATTCTCCCCCCAGGTAGAGGAAGGCTCCCGAAAGAGAAAATTGCCGTCCATGCGAGTGTAGCACGAAGCTCCAAAGGAAACCAATACGGATTCCTTTCTTTCCACGTTTCTATTTGATGCTTTTGTTTATATGCTCACTGTAAATTGTAAACATTGCCTGCTAGCCATAGTTTGCCTGAGTGATTTCGCTTGCCTAAATGAAACAATTAAACGAAACAAAGGCAATTAATTATGAAACAAGAAGGGTGATTCTTGCCTGTGTTATTAGTTTGTGAAAGTTAGCAAGATAATCCCGAACTTCCGTCTGCTAGAAAAGAAAAAGAAAAAAATAAGATTTTTTTCCCGGCTTTTCTCTGTAAAAATTACTCAAGTTTTCTCTCCGAATACAAACAAACAAACAAATACATCAAGCCTGAAAAGGAAGGAGCCTAAATATATGGCACAAAATTGGTGAATTGCGGTTTACCCAGGCGGCCCGCTAACTTCACACACACACAAAAAAAAAAAGAGAAAAATAAATAAAATGACTCAACAACTCAGGAAAACGACAGAATACACGGTTTATTTCGCAGGTAACTCATAACAGGGACAGTACACTATGCAGGAACCCAATACACGGTTATCAAACAATAAATGTAAATGATATATTAATAGCGATATACTGGTTCAGACGCCGGCCACTCAACATTACGGGAAACAACAGCAATTTCAATAAGTTACGAAGTCTTCAAGAGAACGGGTCACTGAGATAGTCCAAAATCACGGTAGGTATCGCAGTATGCTACGACCCAAAGCATTACTGTCTACTTCGAAAAGAAAGCGGGTAATTAGCATTCCTAATCAAGCGGACAGCAGTAAACCGGCAAGTCCTGCACGCGCGTTCACACATACGGAAGACGCCAATGTGAGATTTCGAAGGACTTAAGCGCAATCCCTGGGAGCACAAAGGCGGGGCAGGCTGTTGTACGGAACGTAAAACAAAGGTGTGCACGTCAAGCAATTAGCGCTTCAGAGAGGGCGATATCGCCTAAGAAGAAAAATAATTTTCCGGAAGGGCACGTGGAAGACGACCGTAAAACTCCGAAAAAGGTTACGCATCTAACTTTTAAGAAAAGAAAAAGAAAGAGAAAGAGAAAACAAAGATGGATAAGAAGCCGTTTTCTGCTCCCAAAACACGGGCGCGCGCGTTCTCAGAACGACCAAGCTTCTAAGTGGGTTCTAAAACCTCCTAACGTTGTTTTCGCCCGATACAGCGCGCGCTAGCGCCCCGAAGCGCGTTTTACTGCGCAACGGCAAAAGCGTGCGGAAAAGCCTAACTTTCGCTGCGTCAGCGTCTTCGCGGGTGTCGCGCTCCAGGCGCTACGACGAGCCCTCCGAACGCAGGGGTCGCGCGCCTTCGCCCCCTCACGCCACCTCCAATGTCGTGCCCCCGCCGTAAGAACCGCCGACAAACACGCCGCAGCAGCATTGCAAATCACGTCCGGGAGCCGCAGCCTGACGCTAACTTTATTTCTCGTGCCCCGGTTCGGAGACAGCCGAGCCGCGGCCGTTACGGCTACCGGTACGTAGGGAGGTCCCTTCCGAGGCGCTTTTACGAGCGCCGATTTTATTGCTGCCCCCACGTGGCCCGAGAACGCGTGTAGGAACGGAGAAGCAGAGACGTGACGACGCTAGATAGAATGCGGGCTTGGCTAATTGGCTAATTGCATTTGGATAATTAAGGACGCAAAGCGCGTATCTCGGCACCTGCGCCGGTACGCGACGTCGTAGGCTTTGCGAGGTCTGCGGTGCCGCCAGCGCATTCAAAGTTACCGACGCTTAACCAGCCAGCAGCGGAGACAAAGTCGCCCGAGCATGGTTATGTGCAAAAGGTGGAAGAGATGCTCCACTCTACAGGCGGCTTTGGACGCTGGATATCAAAGAAAAGCGACGTTGCGGATAGAAACTTCTAATGTCCGTTTCAATGTTTTTAAGGGCGGAGGAACTCAACGAAAATGGCTTCTCAAAATAGAAATCATGAAAGGCGGCGATAGATTTAGCGTGTGAGTTGATAAAGTTGCGTGGTCCTTAAAAACCAAATGACGATGTGCTAAGACAGAGCAGAAACCACAAAAAAATAAGAAGAGAGGGAAGTATAGTATAAGATTAACTAGACTCTCGGCTAGTCCGGCTACCCTAGCTAAACGTCGCTAGGGAATCGACAGAAACAAGGACGGCGAAAAAGACGTGCCCTTCATTTACTCCTCGTAATGAATGCCATGAGAGGCAGCTTACAGATATCCCTTAGAGAGAGAGAGAGAGAAAGGAAAGGCAGAGAAGTTAACCACGTTGCACCTGATTCGTTACTCTAAAATGGGGCAGAAGGAGGAAAAAGAAAAAGGAAAGAAGCATAAGAGGCGATGAAAGGCAGTCGCAGAATCCGGTCGTTGAAGGGCTCTACAAGACCGTTTTCTGTGCGAATAACAGCCGAGTCCAAGGTACCCAACGGCTTACGAAAAAACCACACTTAGGTTTGCGGGCGTGTGTTGGCTCGCGTCTGCGCGCATACGCATGTGCACACGTCCAAGCGGGACGGCTTACACGCGTCAGAGCGCGGCGTGAGCTCGTCGATCTATTCCAGACAGATATAGGCGTTCGGACTGGCTCGCGTCGCCACCAGTAGCCCCGCCATGCGTGCATCCAAACGTTTGCTATGGGCACAACATGGCTGAAGTACGAGCTCGCGCTCGTGTGCTCGTCTGGCCACGCTACGTGGAACGGAGTAGCTTTGTTTTGTGCCAGCAGGACCGACGGATAGTACCCAAGCTTAGATTATGCATTTTGAAGCGGTATCGATAGCTCTATCGAGGCTATGTTATCCAAGACGTCTATAGCAACCACACCAACAGAGGGCGCGTGCTGGCGCGCGTCTATCGTAGATGCAAACCGCCATTAATCACGAGGCGCGGCAGGTGCAAGGCGCATAGACTCGAGCTTGCGCGCGACGGCAAGCGTGCGTGTAGTCTTGGTTTTATGGTAATCGCGCCAGTACTGTTTTTAGTCATCGCAAGAAAAGCTGTAGCGGAGGACGCGCTTACAAACTTGACCCAACCAAAGAAGTTGCACGATGCATTGTTGTGTGCCGCTACAAAAAAGAAAAAAAGAAAAGAAAAAACATGACGGACTGTTACCATACTTCCTAATACGAAACTTGAGCGCATCTCTCTATACGTGTTTTCATTTCGCGATATATTGGCTGGCGCGGACAATCGGTCTCTCGCAGGTTCCAAACAGAGCGAAGTGTGGCGCGTGCGCCTCGCTAATCGGGAGATCGCGAGAGGCAGCGCGTGCGTGACGCGTCGATGCGATCCACAGAAGTCGCCGCAGACAGACCTCCCGCTCATGCAGCGCCTTGTTTCCATATGTACACACAAGACGCGCGCTGCTCTGGCGCCATATCGTAGCCATCGTCGCCGCACAGCCCGTCTTGCGCGGCACTACGCATTTCTTCTCACGCTTTCGTTCCACCAACGACAAGAGTGGCCCTTCGTCACAGGGAAGTCGTTCCACCAGGGTCAGCGTCGACAAGACCCAAGGGAGCGTCACATTGAGCCTTACTCGTAGCCGCTCGCCATCGTCCCTAGCAGGAGTAGAGATCCCCTTCTCACACGCTGGTACCGAGGACTGACCTCAGCAGCAGACGCCGCGGACGAGCGTAGCCCTCCCCACCTCGCGGCGTTAAGAGAGAGGAAGACTGCGGAATGAGTTAGAGACCAAACAGCTGCACCTGACATTGTGGTTGATGTTTAAAGTACGAAGTAGATCTGGGCAGATCACGTAATGCATACATGAATGGCGGCCTGTTAGAGTATTAGAACAGGTGCCAAAAAGGAAGCGCAGTCGAAAACGGCAGATGATTAGATGGTGTGGTGCAAAAGGGAAATTAGCATCTATAGTATGGAATCGGCTCACCCAAGACAAGGAAAATCGGAGATCGCGAGGGGATACGTTCGTTTCGACATGGACATGAAATAAGCTATGATAAAAAAAAAAAAAAAACACGAAGCGTAGCGCCACTAGCTTTCGCTCGTGAGGCCACGTCGGGCTAAAGGGCATTGAAAACTTGAGTTCAGGATGTTCATTACACCAAAGAGAGAGAGGGAGAAAAAAAATCTGTGTAGGAGAAGCTCTACCCCTGCTTACATATTCCAAATATTACCTGCTCTTAAAGATAAAGTGCAAATTTAGACGCCACTGCTCGTTCAATAGTCGCTTATGTTCCAGTAACGGGAAAAAGAAATTACAATCTCAACAGCAGCGCTACACGTGCAATAACAAAAAAGTGAGACAAAATTCGGTACTTGATGAAATAATAATAATAATAATATCTGAGCTTCATTCGACATTCTCCCAGCAAAGCTCTCGCGGGTCAAGCGAAGCGGTCCCGCGGGAAAGACCGTTACGCACGATTACTCGCGCGACGTACGTTAACCGCGGAGGGAATATTTTGTATCGCTCTTTGGACGGTGATATGTTGGGAACGACTGAGCCGTGGCGGCCACATGCGGCTATCAACCCATATACAAAAGAAAAAAGAAGTTCGGCAGCATGTTAGACTCCTGTAACACGTGAAGGCGAAAGCCTGCTGGACACGTGGTAATGCATGAAGTTATACGATCGGAGGGGTCAGACTTCTTGCAAGACAGAACGAGGCGTAGTGTGAAGTAAATGTATGGCGTTGTAGGTCGACCTCCGCAACGACACATGGCAACACCTAATGCACTACCTAAAAGTTCTTCCGTTCTTTGTTTATCATTTCTTTCTTCGTTCTTTCTTTCGTTGCTTCTTTCATTCCTTCGTTCTTTCTTTCTTTAGTTTCTTCATTCAGATTCAGCCATTGCATCTTTGCTTGCTTACGGGATTATGAGCCATTCCTGATGATGACATTTTAGGCTTCACTGGACTAGACGCCGCTTTTTCCGGGTATGAGCCATTGCAACGAGCCTCTTAAGGATTTCGCCTTAAAATGAAGTACTCACGCGAAGGAAAGATACATAAACGGGCTAAGTAGGTCGATGCTAATGTGGCGTGCTGTAGAACTACAATTCTGCAATCAGCAGGGGCACAGCGGAAAGACTTACCCGCTAAAACTGACGCGATACGACGAGTACGCAAACAGTCCAGAAGGACAGACGAAACCAAGAGATATTGTTTCGATACCGCCTTTCGCGCCTTGCGCTACTCTTTAAAAGGAAATACACGCTTCGACATTCTTAGAACTTTCCTCGATCAGCGAAAAGCAATGAAGGGCGTCTAGGACAACATAAATGACTTGTACTACACGCACGACACGTAAACTCGAAGCAAATACAACGGCACAGACTCAGCAGTCCCAAGTCATTGACTGCGCTAAGCACCTCTCCTACACTGTACTTCTTTACATGACCTAGTCGCTACAGTGTTAGACAGCATTGTTCATAAACACTGCATACTTGGACGCTGCAAGTACGAGAGAACGCAAAGTTGTCAGAGGTTGAAGGTAAGACGCAAATGAAACAAGCGAAGGCACAAATGTCGTTCTTATGTATCTGCAAACTCTTGCACTCTACTCCACAATAACAGTACGTTTGAGTGGAAGTTACGGCCTGCCTAAGCCAATCAGGGACCTGAATGCGCTCTTACTCCTTTACCTTTTTCGAGCACCGTCATTTCTCCGATTATACGAATAACAGTGCCATTACTAACACAGGGGTCTAAGAAAGGGATACCTGTCAACATAACAAATGGGGCCTTTCAGCAAAACATCTAAATATAAGGCAGCGGATGAAATTTCTGCGAAAAGTTTCGTAACGCGCAGTTCTTCAAGGTGTTCCAACATAAAGCGCGACTTCTGCATCAGCCTTCATCAAAAACCACTCCAATGGACTTCACAGAGGCCATGTATTTCATTCTAAGAGAAACTTGGGCGACTGTTGAAGGCAAAACAAAGCTAGGCTTCAAATGACATCTTTAAACTGCGCATATGACGTAACACACAGAGAGTCAAGGTTCGATAAGCGTGCCTTCCCTTGAGGGCACTATAACAGTAGTTTGATATTACGAGCGCTTACACATAGCGCTGATGCGACAATAGCACAATGAAATAATTAAATAAATAAAGCGCACACAAAGAGTTAAGGCCTCACAGCGCGGCGCCACAGCCAGAACTCCGGGATATTTCACCAAGAAAGAAAATATCGAAGGCCGCAAGACGAAATAAAAGCAAGATCATCCTTTCTGTTGCATCGGACCCAATTAGGGAAGGTTGCAACAGGACGCGCGAACGAAAATTTACGGCTTTTCGAAACGACCGAGAATAACACCGAAGAATAAGTAAACGCTAGCACTAGGAATGCACTGGCAGCGCGTAGTGTGGCGCATTGGCATGCAGCGTATATCACAAAACGTGGTAATGCTAGCTCTGGACAATGCATGCACCGACAAAAAGAAAAGGGGGGGGGGGGGGGGCCGTGTGGAGGACTTGGGAAAAACGTGCTTATATAACGTCATAACGTACAAGCCTTGTCCCTCTTGAAGTGCAGAGACGACCAAAAGAAAGAAGAGAAAATTAACACCAAAGGCTGCAAAATATTTTGTTACGGCGCAACCAGAAATGTTTAACGCACGGTGTCTTCAATAGTATGCAACGGGATCAGTGGTGAATACAGCGTGAGTACGTTTTTTTTTTTAACAGTCGCACAGGGCATAATGCGGAAAATGTAAAGAAAATATAAAGCCTCATAATGCGACGATGAAGGGTATAGGGGGTCAGAAAACAACAAGGAACTAATCAGTGCCGCAGTGAGCGAGAGAACGCAACAAACGCTTCGACAAAACACCGCTGTGAGCGATACGATACACAATGTTTTTCTTCCGCTTTATTTGGGCGCCACGAGCAGCACTTTCTTGATGGCTACGCGTTTAAAACCAAACTTGTTTCACGTGAGGGCTTGACAGGTGTTTCCGCCTGAGTGCGAAACGTAATCGTCACTGTTCTAAGTAGAAAAAGAAAAGTGGGCGTCAAAAAAAGATATTGCAGGGATCTCGAAACCTATAAATAGGGCGCGAAATAGGACGAACGCTTGACTGTCACAACACTGTGGCGCCTGTGATGCGGGCGCGTGCGGCCGCATGTGGCCGCTCCCACGGAGTGTGGGCGGCGTCGCATTCCGCGGTATACGCCCGCGAAGCAGATCGAGGAAAAACTAGAACACGTTGCTCGAGCGTGTGGGCCGTAGCGACGTTTCCTTCTCTGGCTGACCGTAGGAAAGCTGAGTACACAGAAACCGAACATCATTCAACTCGTATACAGCTCGTTGCTCAGCACAGTCTCCCCGTGTGGCTTCGCGTCATAGTCCCAGAAAGCTGCCTTACGTCCGAAGTTGTTATCACAGCGCAGATGAGCGCGCTTTATCCCCGGCGTTTCTAGCGTCGAACGCGACATTCTTCAATGTGCCCTAAACGGGCGCGATCCCGGACCACATTTCGCGACGAAGATTCGTCGCAGGCTTACAAAGCAGCGCGGGCGATTCTTCAGCGTGCGAGATCGACTGGCCAGGGTGAACGGTTGTAGGCGTTACGGGCGTAGCCCCACGCGTTCGCACCGCTAATGCTTGCCTCCCTCTCCTTTCTTTATTTTCATCCCTTAACTCCTTACTCCCTTTGTGGGATAGCAAACAGGATGCGCGTCTGGTTGAGCTCCCTACCTTTCCTATCGCTCTTCCACCTCCTTCTTTTCCTCCTTGTGCACGACGTTTGTTTAACAAAAGGTAAATTATTTATTCTAAAACAGCTCAAGACGGAATAAAATAAGCGATTTGCTTTATTTGGCTCATCACAAAACGACAAAGTAAAAAATAAAGCGAAATAAAGTAAGCTGCTACGACGATTCATCAGACAAGGCACAAATAAAATGCACGAAGCAGAAAGGCGTAAATAAGAATAACATTCACCGTGGCCCACTTTCAGGCAGTCCGCGTCTTTCGGCTATCACGTCTCGCCTCTCCGCAGTTGATATGCACACGAATGTGCGCGCCGAAGCGGGCAGGCGTTTAAACAGTCCTTTATCTTCAGCGAGCAGCCGGGTTTTGTGTCTTCTTCACCCTCACCTCCCCAGCAACTTTCATTTTTCCTATCCTTCCAGAGCGAGCACCACGGACCACAATGACGGAAATTAACGAGCACGTCGAACGATGAAACCAAACGAACAGAAGCGGACGGCAACGATCATAAAACGAAGAAACGGCGATCACATTGCGTGGGTGAAAAAGAGCGATATGCAAGAGTGATGGAAAAGAAATACTCACACGTAAAACGCCGTTACAAGGGTAACGTTTCGGAAGCCCTCTGGGACCTCATCTCTCATCCCTCAACGTAACGGAGGGAGTAGTAAAAAAAATAAAAATAAATGCGAGTGACGAACATAACAGCTGCGATGGTTCTCTCTTAGGCTGAGGGTAGAGGAGCAATAAAACACACGGAACGGCCGTAATGAGCAAAAATAAAGAAGGCACGAAATGAGCTGGGGGAAGCGGGCCGTCACATCCGTCCATCTAGAGTGTCTCGCATCGTCGCTAATTAGCCCGCCTGGGAATCACAATCACCATCAAGCCCGAGCAACTACGGTAACTGCGTGCGGCGCACTGTCCGTAGGCTAGAAACCGGAGGAGGGGGTGGGGGTGGTGGTGAAAAGGAGGAATGGAAGCAAGGAAGGAAGGAAGGAGGAGGAAATGAAAGAGTAGGCTGCCACTCCCGTCCGCACGACCAGCGGAACACAAAGACGAAAGTGCCTGCATTCTGGAGAGACGGCGATTTCTGGAGTGTCTCGGGATCACTGAGAAAGATGCAAAAGTGAAAAAAGAACGAAGGGCATAGAAGGGGCGCTCCCGCACAGGTTCTCTTGGTGCTCTCGTAAAACGCCGCGAACGGATACGGATCAGGAAAGATCACTCGGATAGATGGAGAAGAAAAAAATGGGAAAGACACCAGAAAAAAGTAAAGGTAAGAAGAAAGAAAGAAAAAGAAATATCAGGCAGGAGAACGACGGAGCTGCAGAGGAGAGACAATGAATGAAAGGAGCGTGGAAGGTAACGAAGCTTGGCTAACTGGATCTGCGGGTTCGGTCAATTAGAGCGAAGAAAGTTGGAATGAGATGGGCAAAGCGGGATGGCTTCCTTCGACAACAGGGGCCGTTCTATAGAAGGTTTATTCTTTCACACACACACCGTCTCTGTCTCTCTCTCCTGTTTTCTTGCCGCGTTTCGTTCACACTTCTAAAGTATGTTCGGGGTTCAATGGCTCTGGGGAATGGCGGGCCGTCGCGCAGAATAACAAAGGCAGTGAGGCAATTCGTATACGATAATTCTCGCCGGGTCTTTTAGGCTGATTAAGTTGCCTCCTTAGAGGGGAAAAGGTACTGGGAGGGCAGCGAATGAAGAAGGAAAAGCAAGAGAGAGAGAGAGAGAGAGAGAGATAGAGGGCCTTGTTGCCATTCATTCTGATGAAGAGGCCTCAAAATAAAGAAAAAAAAAGCAAATTGCTTTCTTAGATGCAGAACAAGAGTGAGACAACTGTAGTTAAGAACAACGTTTCACAAGAAACAGGGAGACGGGAAAAAATTCTTGTATGCCAGCGCTGAGGATCAGCACACCTCTTGGCTGCAATTATGATTTGACTGAATCATGACTCGCCTACCAGCTGCGGTGAGGATAAAGCGAACGAAAAAGAAGACACGAACGTGAAGATCTTGCCAAAAACTTCGCGAGTTGGATGCGACGCAGCGCAGGAAAGAATTTGCCTGCTGTTCACGCCATGCAGCGCCCCTCGTTTGTTGTTTCGTGCAACGAGTAGGGATACAGAGTACGCCTAAAGGCCACGCAGAGAGCAACAGAGTTCCGCTCTATATAGAATAACGGCCCGTACAGCACGGAATGCGCTACGACGCAAATGTTGCTCGATGTACAGCTACGCCGTTTGACGCAAAGCCGAGGGCAACCGAGCTAATTCCGACTGTGATATACGCAGTTCCGCGGGAGTGCGCCGAGCGTAGAGGAGCCCGCTCGACCGGCACGGCGTTTTAGGCGGGGCTATACCAAAGCGGGGACGGGCCAAGTGGGGCGAACTAAGAGCCCTGCCAAATGGAAGGCCAGGCGGTGCCAAATGGAAGGCCAGGCGGCTGCGGGGTGACTCGCCCGCAATAGTCCCAAGCATCGAACCCCGGGTCGCGTCCCCTTTCGAGAGGGCACGGCGGCACGCATGCGCCTGAGTGCACATGACGCGCCCAGACCAGCGGTAGCGGAGTATCACCACAACTCAGCCGTATACAACGTCAAGTCGACGTGGGCGGAAAGGGTGGGAAGGAGACTGGAGAAGCCTCCAGCCGATACTAAAGGAGGGCGGCGGGTGTACCACTACAATTCGTGCGTCGAAAGGGCGAGCAAGCGGACGAGAAAAGAGACCAAGCGAGGCTACGTCGCTCAACTGCGGCGCCAGGGACAGCGCGCGGAGCTATGCCGCGGCAGACGTCACGAGTGTGTTGCGCGTTTTCGCAGAAACAGGCCTGCACACCGTCAGCAATGGCCTGAGAGTGCATGGGCGAAAACGATCCGCGACATCGGTAGGTCCATACCAGGGCGGGATGTTAGGCCCGAGACCCCAGCCACTCGTGCGATGAAGAGAAGAGAGGAGGGGGACAGGGCGTCGTTCCGCCAAAGGACCGTACGGTTAATAGCGAAGGGGCCTCAGCGACTTTCGGTGCCGCGTTGGCTGCTCGCACGACGTCATATATACACGACGAGGCGGCGGCTGGTTCACAGAGAACCGGCCCGTGCTCCGGTACACCAGCTTTCAACGCAGTGGCTTTTCTCAGGGTGGTCGGGATCAAAGCGCTCTCGCCGCCGCACGCTGAAGCCAACTAATTTTGTGCTCCCCCTGTTTGCCCTCGCGCCGCTCCGTGACATCAAAGCCGGTCGCGCGGAGTCAGCACGCCGCGTTTATATGGCGAGGATATGGGAGCAGCGTGCCGGCGCTCCCCGTGGGAGAATGCCGCCATCTAGAGGAGCGGCGGGCAAACAAGCCGTCCCATCAGGAAACACAAAGAGAATCGGGCTCGCCAAGCACCGGTTGAATGAGCGCCAAGAGCACGGCTCTGACTGACTGAGGCATACGCAGCGCTAGGAATACATACGCGGGATCGAACAGCGCAAGCAGGAAACCAGGAAGCGGTATAAAATAAGAAAAAAAAAAGAATGCGCGTTTGGTTAACCGTTTCGATTTGATTTCCCACTACATATTGCAACGGACGCTAGCAAACGAGAAATCGCGCCGATTTCTCACGCTTTGCGGACAAAAGAATCGAACTGCAACAAAGATTGCGTAGCTAGCCTCATTTCGTGCGGTGCTTATGATGACAATGTTTCTGACGTCAAGCAATACATAGTCAACACTAAAAGTACTAGTTTACATAACTGTATTTCGAAGGGCATTTATTAATTAATTTATTTTTTTGTGTGTTTGCGTGTTTCCTTTTCAGACCCGATAGCTTGCATCAAAAACAAAATTCCTGCTTTAATTGCAATATGTATTGCTGACATTCGGCGAGTTAGAAGTGCAGCAAGTATTACTGACATAATGTGCGAGTTATAAGTCTATATTTAAGAATGCCCGCAAATGCCAAAGAATCATCAAAGGGGTGATCCACGCGCACATTTCCGCCACACCAAGCGGATCAGAGGACCATCTGTCATGAACTCCTCGTCTCTCATTCGCATGTAAGAGTGCATGTGCCTCTAAGGCGCACGCGCGAAGTTGACAAGGACTAAGCTAACGCAATTTCTATTGATGCATCATGGCCACATGCACTGTGTTAAAGAAACACGGTGAATACGGCTCATGACAAGTTCGTTGAGCTTCGCGACCATCTTAGACAAAGGCGGCACTTTCTCTTTACATCGCAGGGTACAGAGGCGCTGCTATAGTTCTTCCTGGCCACGGCTCTTAATCTCTCCTTAAAGTGGCTCAAACAGGCATTTTATTGCGTTTTGCATTCGTGTGATTGATCTTGCACGTGTGTGTACGAGACCGCACACTTTTATTATCTCTCTCTGTCCTGTATAAATCACTGTATAAATCAAGGGTATAGCATGTCGAGCCTCTTGTTGTGCTAATGCATCAAGTTTCCTTAAACATTATTTTCTCTATACGTAAGCATGCTGACTCGCTGCCGTTCTCGGACGCACTTCTATACGTGGCGTGTTCGCCGCCAGGTGTCATTCACTCAGCGGTAAAAGTATCAGTAAGCGAGCAAACCGAATGGAGGAAGAGGTCATGAAAGCTGGCCACCAAGCACAGGGCAATTGAAAGTGTAAATGGACAACCAGGAGTCAGCAAAACGAGAGCGCGAGAAACAGAGACGGTACAATGGATGCAAAGAACGGAAACAAAAACGACCATGGAGATTTACAAGAATGGCAAGAAAGAAATCATAAAGGAAAATCTGTACGATAACACAAAGGGCAGTAACTTGCTATTTCAGGCTCGATCTGGTTGTCTAAGCACAAAAACATACTGGAGAAATATTCGCAACAAGGTGAGGCATGCATCTGCTGCAGCAAATATCCGGAGACCACTCAGCACATCATAATGGAATGCGAAGGTAGTCATCCAGCGAGACTCGCAGGTAACGTGTACCTTCATCAAGGAGCGTGTATTTAAAGTGGATGGAAGCATCAACGGGTCAGCAGAAGAGATAAGCAAGAGACATTTAGAGTATTGGTGGAAGAAAAGCAGAGACGAGATTGATAGGACCGGATCTGCTACAGGCTTAGGTAGCGTTGCAATGTAGATTTAGAAGCTTTAAGAAAGTGAGAAAAGATTAAGGAGATGTATACGAAATGCTGGAATGAAAAACATGTATAGCCTACCTGATTAACTCAAGCAGGCTGGGTGAATACTTGTGATCGCCCCTTATCAAAGTGGATGCCATTAAATCATCGTCTTCACATGGTAGGCCATGCAAAGGCAACGGTGAGAATCTTTACAGTGCATAACACAGAATGACATGGACTGTTCCTTCTGCTTAGTTACACAAAAATTGAAACAAGCCCTCTTCCAGTTTTCACGAACTCTGGGCCACCATGCGTTTAGAGTTGCCCGTTAATCTCGAGGCATGAATCAGAGCATAAAATATGGTCAATGTTTGATTCCCACCCTGGACAAAGTACCCTCGTGGCACGGCCACCATGCGCTGGTCAAGGTATTGCGACTTTAGAGTGTGCTAGAGACCACTAAAAAATTATGAAGGCGGACAGCTATGGAGACCTAGGCGATACTATATCATTTTTCTCTAAGCAGATCCTGGGAGAATGACGCGTAAACAGGAGGATCCCGTATGTGCAAAAGGAACAAATAACGGGCTCCCCCTAGAAGCCGCAGTCGTGAAGCGTCACGTTATTAAGAAAAAAAAAAAATCCCTGGCTGCTTCCTAAACTAATGCTTGCGCTATCACAACACACAGGTGCCTGTTCTCATGAGTATCAGCCTAGCGTGCGAACTACTTGACAGACCTGGAACGGGGAACCACAGACCGATCACGAAAATCTTGAGGTATCGCAGTTCGTCCTTGTCTATATGGTGCTCTGCATGTATCCGCCTCGTTTGCAAGAACTGTGTTGTTGGCGGTGGGTTTGGTAATACGCTCGTTTATAACGAATGGCAAGATCACTTGTTCTTACGAACCGCTGTGCACTAAGCAGTGCTTCGCAAACAGGATACCTTTACTCAGGTTCCTTCAAATTTCGCGACCGAAAATAAGTATTGGCTCACTGCGAGCAAACCGCGACAACGACCACGCCAAATGCGTTCGTGTATCACGTCGCCGCAACATACGCTGCCGTCCAGACACCATTCGTGTCACTCTCCACTTTTGAGTGGAATGAACAAATTGAGAAATAGAACGCTGGAAGTTTTAAAGGGCTACGAGGAGGCGAAGCACTGACTACACTGCACTATGGGTGAGCCGGTTCAGGTACAAGAAGAAAATAAATAAATAAATAAATAAATAAATAAATAAATAAAGGTAGAAGGAAAAAAAGGAAGGAAGGAAGGAAGGAAGGAAGGAAGGAAGGAAGGAAGGAAGGAAGAAAGAAAGAAAGAAAGAAAAGGAAGAAAGCCGGCGCGGAAGTGGTGTGCGCCAAGTGGCCACTACCGTGGAGCATAGCAACTAGATTACGTAAAGAGAGAGAGAGAGAGAGGGAGGGAGGGAGGGAGGGAGGGAGAGAGAGACGCAGATAGAGAGGAGGGGAGGGAGAAAAGGGAGAGGGATGAGTGATAGGGCTACACGACTCCCACGCTGGACAGGGCAGACGTGCCGTCACTGCGGCAGGTACACGACCCCGGCGCCTGCGCAGAATCGACGCGGTGGCACGGACCCAGGGGCTCGCTATAGTTAGCCGCCACGGTCGCGGGGCAATACGTGCGCGGAAAGCACTACACACACACAGATTGTTCTGGATTCACGGGCACTGCCGCACGTCCGGAGAACACGGCGAAGAAAAATAAAGCAATGATAACGCGAAACGTAAGCGTGTACAAAGAAGCGAAGAATATGTCCGACGTATGAGCGCGCACAGCAACGCAGCCGTGCGTCGTAAGCGAATATAGGCCGAGGACTGGACAGTGCTGTTTTGGTGGGGGCTGCAAAACTGGGCTTTCCTTTGAGCGACCTAGAATCTAACAACGAAAAGAGGACATCCTGCACACACGAAATAGAAGATCTTTATCAGTCAAGACACTACTTGGTAACCAGAGGAGGAGCTTACCTTTTGCAACAATTTACGATGATTGCTACTCCAAGTACGCGAATCATCTGCTGAATGCCCAGAACTGCTAAGCATTTAGATGAAAATGCTGTATTTTGAGAACAGATGCTGAGATAGTCGTATCGCCGGCGACGTGGTCGGAGCATATGTTTTTAAGAACGGCCAGCTGCAGTGCAAGTTTTGCCAACCAGTTGCGACTGTGGAAGCAACATCTCGGGAGCATCGCCGCCAACCTCTAGCCACGGCGTGGCGAAGTCCACTTTGTGTCGATATCAATACGCGCATCCTCTACTCTCCGTCGGTTCAGCTAGGAGCCGTTGTGACGGAATGAGTTCGGCGGGCCAACTATTGTTACCAAACTCCCCAACGCGGACCTGATCTGCTACGGGTGAGCGAGTTGCCGCGGGAACACCGTTTTGCGCTCCTTCCCACGCCCCGACCAAGACGCAAGACCACGCGCTACCCGGAACGACTCCGAGTTCTATGAAATTCGCGTGGTGTCGGTTTCGGATCGTAAACACGTGTGTGTGTGCATGTGTGTGTGTAAACTGTCCTGCGGAGAGGCGGATAGTTTGCGATGACTAAACGAACGTTCGCATCACCTTGTATCGCGGGAGGACCGAGCGTTTAAAAACTGCTGTTGTGCGGATGCTCGACTCACTTCTCTTAAGCAGTCATGTTGGACTGAGACTCTTTCTCAAGCAGTCATGTTAGACTGATGTACTTTCTCAAACAGTCATGTTAGACTGATATGATGACTGTAAATAAGCCCATATTCCTCGTTCTCGATGAGAAGCAGTGCTTCCCTTCATCAACGTCCTCAGCGTGGGTAAGTTGGACGACGGCATGGGCCAGCTACCTTCGAATTCATGCCGGACTCCAATCTTGACAACGGATCACGAGCGATGGGATTGAGCCCCCAATCCTGACAATGTCTATGACTGCAGCTAAGCGCCCAATAGGCGAGCAGAATATTCGTATTTCTACAGTATCCAAAGCTAGAAAAAGAGAAGGTCGTACGTTAGTGCTGCTACTCATTACACGAAGAATAATGCGCCAATAAATGTAAGATATACCTCAAAAATAAATAAAGCAGTTCCGTCGTTTTAGTGCAAAACGACACACTACAAGCACTGAGCCGCACAACAAGACAACGTGCCGGCAACACTTACTCGACCTCCGAAGGGAGCAGCCCTGTTAGTTTATAAGAGGACTCGGCACTTGGAACGAGTTTTGGAATATACAGAGGATGCAGGGCGCTACGCTTAAAGAAGTACGAATGTTCTTGACATAACGCAACGGATGAGGCAGTACGTTGCGATCAGTGCATGCACCGACAGAGCGGTATATCTCGGCCACCTCTGCGGTCAAGACATGCCTTGAGTTGCAATGTTACCAACCACGGTACTCGCTTTCGGTCGAGCAGTCGCCAGGGAACGTCAGCGAGGCCTTTGAAGTGGCGAGCTTCGTTACTAACACCGCTTCGGCAAAGGATTATATCTTAAGTACTAACATTCTTGAGAGTAGTAATAGGCGCGAACTTGCTCGATGAGTGCCTACTGAGCGGTCATTGATGCATTTCTCGGAGCAAAAGTAGACGGACAAGAGATTCCGCGATAAAGACGATTTTGTTATTCGCCTACGAATCTATACCTACAAAGTGAAGACTGCAGGTTCAAACTTGGCGCGCTATAACGTAAAGCTATTCTATCTAAAATTTTCCATTCCATTTCTGCAATCAGGCCACCCCGATTGGTCACATTTCTTTCGGATTACAACTGCTACGCTTGTGTGTCGCGCGATACTAGGAAAATCATCAAAGATCATCGTCTTGTATGACGTACATAGACTGATTAATCATGATTAGACAGAATGAAAGAAAAATGGTTCTTTCCGATTCAACGTCTTTTTCACCATCAGCACTCCTTAATTAGTCAGAAGTTTTCGGGCAGCGCCCACTTCACCTGTCTGTCACGCGACGCGAAAGCTCACCGCGTCAAATTGACGTGAATACAGTAAAGATGAATTAATATGCCAAAAAAAGTTTTTTTTTAATATTCAGATACTGCTCCGTTCATAAATTAATAGAAGACTGCTGCCCGCCGATCACTCTGGCACTTGCTACTCGGAGCTGCCAGGAAGAATGGATTCGTTTACGTGTAATAAAAATTTTTGCATGGCAGTACAACATTGTCGGTCCTTTCATCACGTGCACGACATCGCCCTGCAAAATTTTCTTCGCTGAGGATCGCTTCAGGTGTATGCCACCTCGATTTTCTACCAGAAAACGAAAGCTAAGCAAGAAGGAGCGGGTCAATCGCATACAATGGCGCCAACCTTCTCTTCAGATTATCATCTACTTTCACTACATTAGCCTGACCCAATCTAAACCCTCTCCACTTCTGCATGCTCCTCGCCTCTGCTTAGCCAATTAGATAAGAAAAACCTGACAAGTCGTCGTCGTCGTCGTCGTCATCATCATCATCCTGGTTATGCCCACTGCAGGGCAAAGGCCTCTCCTATACTTCTCCAACTACCCCGGTCATGTACTAATTGTGGCCATGTTGTCCCTGCAAACTTCTTAATCTCATCCGCCCACCTAACTTTCTGCCGCCCCCTGCTACGCTTCCCTTCTCTTGGATTCCAGTCTGTAACCCTTACTGACTATCGGTTATCTTCCCTCCTCATTACATGTCCTGCCCATACCCATTTCTTTTTCTTGATCTCAACTAATATGTCATTAACTCGCGTGTTAGTTGAAAGAAAAACCAGTCAAGTAAGGTAATGCTATCCATTTTAAAGCGAACAAAGGTGACCTCCTTGTAAATGAGCAGAGCGTTTCATTGGTCTGTTTTAACAACGCAGCGATTAACCGCCCGATGGATGCTTGTCTCGGCAATTACGTCAATTTGACGTGAGAGGACTGGAATAATAATAATAAAAAAAAATTGATTGCAATAGCTTTGCGTTATACGGCCCTTGGCATTGCGAAGTTGCGAGTCCACTCGTCAATTTCAGTTTGTACGTTTGAATTACGAATAAGTTCACTCTTTGAGGGGAGCTTGTAGTCCTTATGCTTTGCTCACGGGTGTACAGACTACAGATAGTGAAGGTCCGGTTCTCCGGTGTACACTAAACTGAATAGAGGATCGGACTTTTACCGAAGTGAACGTAATGGGAACCTGGCATTCCCCCGCATAAGGCTGCGAAGCTGCACGAGAGCTTCCGCGGTGCCTGGAGGTCATCAGACTTGAACGCCGGGGTGTAGACACGCTGTATACCGTCCAAAATACACGACAAACCTGAATTGATGACGTCTCTCGCTCGCTAATCCAGCCTTCAGAACTCTACATGTCGGGTAGGGAGCAAAACAAAGTGAAAAACTTTCTTACTTTTCTATCCCCACCCTATCTCCCTCGTTAATGCTACTTCAGAGTTCTCTATACAAGCAATTTTCTGTAATAAAAACACAGCTACATTTTTTGTATATACCGATGTAATCCTGAATAATCCAAAAAAGAAGATAGAATTCAGCGCTTTCATATCTTCTATTGGCCGCTCCCGCATTCCGAAGAATAAAGAAAAAAAAGCGAAAAAAAAGCGGTAAATGAAAGAGAGAAGCAAGTGGACTAAAATGCTGGAAAAAGCATAGGACGAAAAGGTGTCGTGTTAGTCTTCGCCGTACAAAAGTTCGATTATTCAAGCTTTAGAGCGTTGACATCAGAATATTGGAACACACATCATCCGCACGCACCATACGGGGACGCTCGAATTGCTATCCATTTTCGCCACATTGCAGCGCAGCCCATGCGAACGAGCATTTTACGATCACCTTCGTTCGTGCGTTCACCAACCTTCTTGTCGGCATTCAGCTCACGCGTACTGTCTCCGCTGCGGCTTCCGCGCTAACGACGGAGCCGGCAGCAAAAACCGCGAGGACCCGACGAACGAGCGAGTCGATGCCTCTCTTGGTAGGCGGCTACGTTTCGTAGAATTCCACAAAAACCGAGAGCCGCGCACGGAGCCACCCCCGGGACGCCCGTAAAGAAAGCGGCAAAAGAGCGCGCAGTCGAAGACAAAACTAAAGAGCAAGCCTCGTTGTCCATATAATTTCTTCCCTTCAGCGCTTCTACGCTACGAATGGGTGCCTCCTTCTACGGAGGGATGTATACAGAACTACAGACAAGGAATTGGAACATCGAAAACAAAAGGGGCATAGGGGGGATGGGGGGTGTAGAGGTAGAAGAGCGTAGGTGGGTGGGGGGGGGGGGAGGGGGTAAGACGACGATAACAATATATAACACGACAAAGGGTCAGCACTCAGTAAAAAAAAAAAAAAAAAAAAAAAAAAAGGACAGCGCTACTTTAGAAATGCTGGCCACGCGGACAACCCTACAGGCTTGAAAATTCGAGAGCACACCTCCGTGTATATATATATTTTTTTACCCCTACGGTCCTCTCTCCAGCACGTACGAGCGCGGCCTTTCGAATTCCGAACCGGCACACCATGCCCGAGGCCGTGAGCAGGAGGAAAAAAACGAAAGCCCCTCTGACCACCATTCAGCGACTGCACAGCGCGCTGTTTGGGAGCCCAACGACGCGCGTCCCAGGGCCGGCTGCACCGCGCGACGCGATCGGCCTCGAAGAAACGGAATCCTCTTTAAAAAACGCGCGGCTAAAGCGCTGCGTGGAAGCCGCACGCGTGCGCGCACGCCTGGAGGCCATGCCGGTTGCAAGGCACGCAGAAAAACCACGTCGCATGCGTCCCTCCCGCCGGGAAGGCAGGCCCAACAAGAAATATAAGACGCCTCAATTTCTGCGGAGGCGAACGCTGAGGTAAGAGAGCGTGCTCAACGAGCCGTTTTCTTCGCGTAGAGATGGAAACAATTCTTTTCGCTCGGAGGGGGGAGGGGAGGGATTGAAAAAGAAGAACGAGAAAAGAAAGAAACCCTAGTAGAACAACATGGTCGCACTCTTGTACAAGTTACAAAAGAACTGAAAAAAATTCATGCGGAAACCAAATTTGCCCGCTCCCCATTTGAAGTACTTGCTGGTCCACAAGTTCTTTTGCCAATACGAACACTTATGAAATGTAGCAAATTGCCGATCACACCGGTTCCTTTCCTCCGTCCGTAACGAGTTGGTTCAATCGCGGCACAACTTAACATACATACATACATACATACATACATACATACATACATACATACATACATACATACATACATACATACATACATACATACATACATACATACATACATACATACATACATACATACATACATACATACATACATACATACATACATACATACATACATACATACATACATACATACAAAGAAAATGAAACACCGACATCAATGGCATTCTCGTAATTTACTGCTCTAAGCAGTTAACAGCGCAACAACGGCGACACGATAATCACGACCACAACGACTGCACTACGACAAAGGACGGCAAGACGATGACGACGGTCATTACGGCGACGTCGTGATGATAACGACGACACGACAGCTACATAGGGTTCAGCACGGCTGCAACGCTCTGTTACCCGTGCGGCTTTCAGGGCGTTTACAGTGAAACACTTTAAAATAGACAAAATAAAGCACACATCAGCGACTGTCAACGACATCCGCGACTCACATGCTCCAATGCCTGAACAATAATATATATATATATATATATATATATATATATATATATATATATATATATATATATGATAACACTGTGGCACCCGAAGATACTTCTACCTTCACGCTATACATATATCGCACGAAGAAGGCCGTCAGCGTGGCCTACAGGAAATAGTCGAGAAATAGCCTCACGTGTACACTTTGTATACTTCAGGAAGACGTAATACGGTCGTTGCCGCCAGTGGGACCAGGAAAAAGAATTGCACCTTTAAAGCAAGAGCTTTCTGTAGCTACTTTGGCCACTTCGACTGGTTGGACGATCTGGCACAATACAACTTGCCGACGGCTGCTCGCTGGGCAGTAGACGAATAGCGTCACTGGGTACGAGCCCGAGCACGCAACTTCGGCACTGCGTATACGATATTGGTACCTGCCCGTTCCTGGCCAATACCTCCATGATATATGTGCCATGGTGACACAAAGGGCATATGTCCTTAAATATATTAAGGCGACAGCGCCCCATCGACAAATGACACCCCCGCGTCAAGCGAGGCCGTATGATAAACAGTCTGTGCAACGAAGTTGCCGGCAGGGCCGTAAGGACAGTGTTGGTTGCTACAGAGTATCAACTGCGATGCAGTGATTACAAAATATCACACTGTGTCGTGGATTCATTCGCCATTATGGATGGCCGCGAGGCTGCCACTTCGTTTGTCTGCTGACGGGCCCGTGAGGCTTCGTGATAAGCTGATGGCATTGGGATATGCAGCAGGCTATGTCTGACTGACTATGGCTGACTTTGACTGACTATGCCTAACGCTATGGCTAACTTTGACAATCCTATTTTTGCCCCGTAGGTCATTGCCCATGGATTTCGACACCGAGCTCCAGCTTTGAAGACCAGACAACGCCATGCAGCATTTTCCCTCGCTTCGCGGCGAAGTGTTTTCTCTAGCAATTTACCCTCTACGCGTAAGACGCCTATAGTAATCACTGCGCGTGTTTTCTTTCTCTTTTTTTTACGCAGCGACAACGTTTTCACAGATTACGAAACAAACCTGTAAGACAGTAAGTCAGAAGACGTATACAAGGAAAACAAAATGGCACAGATAGAAGTAGACAAAGCGGGAAACATATGACAAGAGCCGTATTCCCGCAGCTTAGCATATCGATCAAACGTGAAAGTTGGAGACCAGCTGCGAAGGTCTGGCTACACACCAGTAAGAACCGTTTTTCAGAAAGTAAGAATGAAAAAAAGCCCGGTGAAAGTTGCCTTACGAATTACCAGAGTGTACAAACAAATAAAAACAAGAAAGAATGAATAATAAAGTCGAAACACTGCACATCCTGTCAAGAACCAAAGCTTATGACAAATGACCCAATTTACGCCGTCTGCTTCAAACGAGCAGGCTTAAGTAGCCCTGGAAACTGCTCATACTCGTTCTGCTCAACCTTCGCTCCTAGGGTCCTAATTTCTTAAAAATTGATTTTTTTTTCTTTCAAGCTTCGACCTTCCTAGTACTGTCGACAAAACAACAGCAAGAAGTCCGAGTAAATGGAATGTCAACACAGCTGCAGCGGAGCACATCTCGACAAGAGAAGCAGTCGGAGAGCCAAGTCATATGCAAATATATTCAATTCGAGTTATTTATAACCAAAAAAGAAAAAGAAGACAGCCAAGAAAAAGACAGCCGGTATTCGAGAGAACGTTGGAAAGGGAAAACGCAGGCAATCGGGCGCTTCGACCAAAGTTTTCATATAGAGCGTCGCCGTCAGGCATTCGCGCGGACGACAGCTCGTCGGAGAAGGAACATCTAACTTTCGCAAACTAGAAAGTTTACACTCCCGGCGACCGGCGAGAAACTTTCCCAAAACCACAACATTCTCTTAAAGAGTGCCAAAAGAGCCGGCCTCACTTTCTTTTCTTTCTCACCGCGTTTGCTTATTCTACGCTCAACCTTGATTTGTTGACTTACCCGCCGTGGTGGCGTAGTGAGTTTGGTGTTCCGCTGCTCAGCTCGAGGGCGCGGGTGCAAATCCCGGCCACGGCGGAAGAATTCAGATGGGCGCAAAATGAAAAAAAAAAAAGTAAAGACAGAAAAAAATCTGCATACCGTGCACTGGGTGCACGTTAAAGAACCCCAGGTGGTCAAAATTACTCCGGAGTCCCCCTTTACGACGTGCCTCATGAACATATTGTGGTTTTGGCACGTAAAACGCCAGAATACAATTTAATTTATTTTCGCACACGTCGTTTTCCTCACGGTACGCGTTCCGCATGGAAAGAACAACATGGAACTGGAGAGAACAAGACAGAGGGAACCAAGAAACACCGGGGTGTCGGCGCGCAGAAGTTTGCCGCGTACGCCGGAACACAGAAAGGGCGGTAGCGTTACGACAGCAACGAAAAAGGATGAGAATACGAGCTGCGTCACGCAGAACAAAAGCAAAATAAGCGCAACCACGACGACCAGAGAGTGAAAAGCGAAGAAAAAGAAGTTAACAACGAATCCGGGGTCGAATTCACGAAGCATTTCGTTCGTCAGTGCACTTTACCAGTGGCGGGCAGCATTCGCTAATAATATGTCCAGCATCAGGGTTGGCTGATATGACGTTTTTCTGTCGCGAACCACGCAATCGAAGGCGCCTGCATAGGTCAGTCGTGCTCAAAAAATCACAAAAGCGCTTTCAGTAGTTTGCGGGATGGCGCCTAACAGTGCTTGATCGGCCGAACGCCATTTCTTGGCCTTTGGAAGCCTCGTAAGCACGCACATTCTGCGGACTGCGCGAAGGCAACTAGAATCGGCAATGTCTGATATGCCCTTGCGTGCAAGACAGCGCACGCGCGCGCGCGCGAGCGCGCACACACACACACACACACACACACACACACACACACACACACACACACACACACACACACACACACACACACGCACGCACGCACGCACGCACGCACGCACGCACGCACGCACGCACGCACGCACGCACGCACACGCACACACACACACACACACACACACACACACACACACACACAACCAGTGCGGCTGTCATTCCTGTGCTTACACGCTCCCTTCCCAACTCGCTCGCTCACGAAACAAAATAAAACAAAACAAAAGTATATCCCAAATCAATTCTCGAACCTTTACAAAGCTTGGATCACCGTAGAGGCGTTAACTAGGCCATACGAGAAAGACCCCCTTAAGGTAGCAGAAAGAACTTTGTACAGCCAGCGAAATAGATATGAATGAAGGCAACTGTTACTCCGAATAACAAACTAAGAAAAAGGTATTCAATGTAGAGCGAGAATGCATTGAAAGCTTCATTTATGAATGCAATTTACTAGGCGTGCAAAAGAAAAAAAACAGCAATGAAAGAGAAATTAAACATAGCACCAAAAAATCAGCAGGCGGAGCGGCACTCATGTTGCTGTCTGCTCCATCTGTCATTGCAACGTAGAAGAGCCCCATTCGCGCATGCCTGAAAAGCCACCCTCGACAGTCGACTTCCAAAGAGAGAAAAATTGAAACGAAGACGTTGATAAATGAGGCGTCTTAAATCCATCCCTCAGATACTAGAAAGCCGCGGTATCATATGAGGCCCGTGTGGTGCGTAAAGCAAGAAGGTTGACGAAAGCCGTGCGCGCGCTAACGCAGAGACCAAGATAACGGGTAAATGACCGGCTTCAGCTGTGTAATGGGATGCGAGACCTTTTTTGACAGGTATGTGCGAAGGAAGAGCATCGATGCCTGCCTGGTTCTTTCTGCAGAGGTGCGGCTCATTTACTTCTGAGCTCAAAAGCTCGAACGCCCGTAGCTGTACTTATGGTAAATAAACAGAAGAAAAAAGAAAATATTCCGAGATGAGTTCCCGAGGTGACGCGTGATACAGTGAAGTTGCCTTAGTGTTCCGCTCACGTGAGAAATGCAAATATTTCTCCGTATTTCTGCTCTTTCTTTTACTAAAATTGCGAGTGAGCATGGGCTTTAGCTAAACACGTAAGCATCACTCGCTTTCAAGCTACTTAATGATAAGGAAATCAATATAAGCGAATACCTGAAATACTTACCACGAGAAAGAACACAACCGAAAGAGCCCCCCCCCCCCCCAATGAGGGTAATTACTAAGCAGCTCTCTCAGGTTTCCGCAAATATCACGCCTCGACAGCTCAGATAACAACACAAGAATCCAAGAACCAAAAGTACCACCAATATTTACGGCAGTCGTTGATGACGGTCTGATGACCGAAATTTACTTCGGCTAAAAACAGCGTCACCACTACTGCTTGACGGTTACCGGTTAAGAAAGAAACAACGAAGAAAATAAATCAAGAGTGACACAGAGAGAGAACCAGCATCCCTACCGGCACAAGCAACTGGACGTATTTTCTTTCCAAGAGAAAAAATAAAGAACACGCAAGAACAAATGCCGTGCCAACTACGCGAACATAACAAAAGCATCCTCATAGCACACAAACTTAATTAACGCAACCGGGTGGCGCTGTTTCGTCCACGGTATTATAAGTCAGCGATACAGGTGAAAGAAAAACCCCTCCTTACAAGAAACAACCGATTTACTATAGAATGTGAAATAATAAGACAAGAATATCACAGCGGCTTCAAAACAACAAAAGATGAAGACAGGAGGGAGGGCGTAAGGTGTGCTGTGTCAAGTGTCTTTTACAGCATGAAAAAAAAACAATAAACGGCCGGATTCTGGGGCGCACCTTCTTTCCGTAAAGCTCAGCTCATTTCTCTTTCTCTGAGTGCATGACGCACAAAGTTCGGTCGGCTAGAAGTAATTACCAAAGCGCGCTCTCTTGAAACACCACGCAAAAATTCCCACCGATACTTAGAGGCAATGCTATTCATTGCCTTGCCCAATAGAAGAAAGAGACAGCAGGATCTCTTTCGGGTCTCCGAAAAGGAAGCCAGTCTCATAATGCACACAGGAGAGGCCTCCTAACAGCATCCCGTCGCAGAAGCAAAAAGAAGGGGCCAAACAAGGTAGAAACTCCGAAACACACGCGCACACATAAGCACGAACGAAGTCTTTTGTGCTGCGGTCTCCAAAACAAGGGCAAGAGACAAATACACAAAAGAAGACAAGATATATTCGTTTTTTGTTTGTTTGTTTGTTTCTTCACGAACAGCGAGCCCTCCCTACACAGCCTAGTCTGGCCGCGGTTCTTGCTTCACGACCTGCCTGCTTGAAGAACGCGGAGCCCCCGCCGCGCTCCCAGGCAGGAAGGTGTGCCCGGGTCTAAGACAATATCTGTCAGCCCTCCTGCCTTGCCATAACCTTCCATAACCAACAGCGAGCGAGGCGGAGCAGGCGGCCGGGTTTCGAGAAGTCATTAGGCCACGCCTTTTCCTTGTGACGTCACTTTGGCTCGGTACTTGCGAAAAGAGAAAACCCTTCATTAGCGGACGGTTTCTTTCAAAAGTTCTTGGCCGCCTTTCGGCCCGCAGTATTGTCCTTGTCTTCCCCAAGTTCCCGCTCACCTCCGCCATCCGCGGGCGAAGTTATGGGCGACGGGAGGTCGGGAGGAACGGGAAGGAAACTTCTGCGGGTGGGAGCGTCGTTCAAAGCACGCGCAGCGCACAACACCGGAGGTCGCAGACACGTCGGGTCTGCCCGTACGAGGCTACCGTAGCATGACGGCATGGCAGACAGCGCGGCTGCACACCGCACCCTTTTATATAAATGAGGCCACCGTTTCATCAATACCGCCACAACCCACGGTAGCGCTGCTGCCGTATAATGCCTACTTATACATACGCCGAGCTTCTTTTGCGTAGGTGCTCATGGTGTCTACGGGAGAGAGAGAGAGAGAGAGATAGATAGAGAGAGAGAGAGAGAGAGACAAGAACCAGAAGAGGGACGGCCACTAAGGAAAATTATGCGTTTTCGTCTCTCACGTTTTCTTTTTTTTATTTTTTTTGTTTCTGCCCCTTCTAGAGCTTGGTCAGCCGGCTAATATTCGCCTCCGTGTCCGCGAACCACACGCAGGAGACCGCGCGCCAGTAATTAAGAGAGCGGACAGATGAAGCAGGTGGTATAAGGCTCTCTTCGAATGACGGGATGATCTCAAATCGTCAGCATCCTCGTCTATTCGGAAAGCTGAGAAGCGGGGTGATGCTGAACCTTTGCCAGAAAAAAAAAAGTAAAACTAAAATCCGTCGTGATACTTTAGAATGCTTCGAGAAAGAAAGAAAGAAAGCTGCCAATGAGACAAACAGAACCTTCCCAAAGGAAAGCACAAGGTAATTTATTTGTTTCTAATGGAAAGGAGGCAGTTGTTAATATGTGTGTTTTTAGGTTATTATGAAAACCAAAGAAAATAGCGAATATAATATTACCCCGACGGCTAATTGAGCATACAACCTCGACTTGCAACTTCACGAGCAAGGTTGGCTCAATTTATAGTTTTTTTGCGATAATTATGTTCGTGACAAACTTTCATTGCGTGTAACATGCCTTGCAGTCCTGCAGGAGAGTCTTTCTTGCCATTGGACACGTACCACTCGCAGGGCTAAAAGCAGCAGGCTTACAAGTTACAATTACAGGTACCACGTTACATACGGACACAGGTGTCCAAGCAAGCAAGGTTAGCTAAAATATAAGAGATAAGAACTATAAGCATAAGAAAATGCTCTCGTTCGTTTACGTAAGCTGTGAAAAAAAAAGAACAGAAGATATTTTGAAATGCATGTCCACGAAGTACGTGTGAATATGGAGGTAAAGTATATACACTCAAATATACATAAGCCACGCAAAAGAAAGAGAACAATAGACTAGCTGCAACACTGCAGCCTCAATGGAAAACACGGGGAACTAGTCAAACATGCGGGCTGTTCCAGTGGCCACATAATTACGATCACCCGAACCAAGCAAAGGCGGTGACGTAGCTAGAAATAAAAACCGCAACAAGAAATTAGCATGTCTCAATCAAGTTAAATGCGATTTTATCGTCGCCACTAACTTGAAGAATATGTGCACTCTTTAGAAAACACGGCCGTGTGCAGTTAAAATCTGCGCAGAGATAATGTGACGAGACGTTGCGGGCTGCCTAAGTGGCCCATGCGGCTCTGCGCATACGTTATCAATAGAATCGACCGATCCTGAGTGGCGATAAGAACGGAATAGAGCCGAAGAAAATGAATAGTTTAATCATACCGGAGGAGGTACTGTTTCCAATAGGCGAGCGGTGCTTCATATCAGTGAGAACGAACGACGTTTGACATTGATCACGATTACACACTACAGACGAGCAGAATAAAGGCATGTATAGCGTTGAAAGGGCGACTACACAGGAAACCAAACGGTAAATCCGCACAGAAAGTTTTTTCCGCACCGCAACAGCAAGCTGGTCTGAGACGCAAGCAAATGTTGCATAACGAGAAGGCTCACACAAACAATAGAAACCAACGTATGCATCCGTGTAGTGAACAAAAACACGAACAAACATCAGTAAGTAGAGTTCGGCACGAACAAGCGTCATAGAAGCCAGGTTTTGCCGAATTCCTTCGAAATTGTACAGGGTAGTAGGGCCACTACTTCCGAAGCACGAGTGCTTAATGAAAGCCGGGACGCAAAGCCGTCACGTACTGCAACGAAGGCTGCTTTCCGCGCTACGTCGAACCGCGCACGGTCTCGAGCGCCCCCTAGCAGCCGCCCAACCAGCCGTGACGCTTCGCAGACGTCGGTCAGCCGCGGGAAAAAACAACGTCCACTCGGCTCGCTACAGAAGTCATTAACCAGGATAGCGTCCTGCCGTGGCGTCCGCAAAACTAAGCGCGCGTTCGGCACACAAGCACGCGTCCCACAACGCAGGGATGCGAGCGAAGCAGCCACGCTGGCGGCGCGCAACATGGCGAGGCGGGCATCGCGACGAGCTGCGGGGCAGCGGTGGTCAAAGCTCGAGCGGTAATTGCGAGTAATTTACGAAACAGCCCATTTGCGGGCGTGAGCGGCCGTCACAAATTTTGAGGGCTGGAAGAGCGCAAGGGGACTGTGACGTCGCGGGGAGGTACGGTGCAGCCCAGCGCAGTTCTTGCCCAATGGGAGCCCGAGCGCCGGCAGTGAGGCTCGAAAAGGAAGGCTATCCGGTGAGAGCAGGCGGCCTAATACCTACGCAGCGAGGCAGCGGTCGTGGTACAGTAAAGAACGAAAGGAGCAGAAGCGGCAGCAGCACATGCAAACGCAGCCGAAACAGCGCGGAGCAGAGGAGGCAGCCATGAAGCCGCGCGCGCAAGCAGCGCTGTAGCGACGGCTGGCGCCAGCTGGAGGGCCACTAGTGCTGCAACGCGGCCGGCCCGAAGCAGCGCGGAGTGCAGTTTCTCCTTTCCGCGCGCTTGTTTATTGCGCGACAGGCTGGAAGTGCGCGGTGATCGCGTCTCTTGCCACTGCTACGACCTACGTCCACCGAATAGGGGCGTGCAAGAGCAGTTGATTCAGCGGAGCGGGTGGCTCGCCGTTTCACCTCGATCAGCATCACTAGGCGCTAGAATGAAGCGAGAAGAAGAAAGGGGTAGGGAAAGGGGTATTGGTAAGCTCGATGCTTTTTTTGTAACCAAACGGGCTGGAGAGTATCGAAGGATCAGGTGTAATCTTACTAACCAGTGCCACCGTAAAGGGCGCTTTTAGGTGTGGGTACACACATCCACATGTTGGATAGCAAGCGGCCGAAAGTGCGCAACCACGACAAGGGCGAAAAAAAAAAATAAAGAAAGACGAGGAAGGAAACACGAATATAGGGCGGGAAGAGCTCCCAAAAGAGCGTTACTAAATTAAAGCTGTCACCGAATAAAATATGCCACGTCGACGTAATGGCTCCCGCATCGATAACAACAACATTGTGCTGGAGAAAACTCAACGACAGAATATGTTTATCTGTAATGATAAGAACAATTCAGTATATCGTGAAGTTCTTCCGAAACCTTTATAACGCACGAGAGAAAGAGAGATAAAGAACACTGCATAAACCATAAAGTACCGCTCCTTCGGTTAATCTGAGACATAAGAACATAAGAAAATCACAAGTCCGAGACCGGCGTCACCTCTATGAGCGGTAGTTGCGCTTGACATCAGCCGAAATATTCCTTAACCAAGCCAGATTTCGAAGCGGAAGACATCCACTCCATTTGCGCGTTGTAGCTCCCATGGAAAACACCCGGAGGGCTTGCAGGCAATGCGAAGGAGGATAGAGGATAGTAAAGGAGGGCAATGATCATTCGCGTCAAATGGCTACTGCTGGCTCCTGTCGTTCAGCACAGGCGATGAGCCATAAGCGACTGCCTGACTGCGTGCTTGCAGCCAGCGGTGACACGTGACATAGCGAGATGATGTCCTGCCGTCAGAAGGCACACCTGTGCGATGCGTATCACCTAGTGCGCCATTTCCTGCAGGTGTATGAACGCCCTCACGGTATCTGAAATCGCAGTCCCCATTCTGTTCTTTGACAGACTGCCTGTAGAAAAGAAATCGGCACAGGGCACACACGGCTATTTATCGTCTATGAACTTCACATCAAATGGATAGTGTAGGTAAATAAATAAATAAATAAATAAATAAATAAATAAATAAGTAAATGATTCAATAAGTAAATAAATAAATAAATAAATAAATAAATAAATAAATAAATAAATAAATAAATAAATAATATTTCAGCTCTGACGCTCATATGACCTGAACGGTTAAAGGTAGCACTCAATACTGTTTGTTGTTACATGTCTCGCTTTTGTGAGAACAGACATTTCTTGAAATTTGCTTCTCGCGCAAAGTCCAAGTATGTATCTTGCACGATACCTTAATGTAAAAAAAGAAGTCTGTGTAGGCGTGCAGATTTACTTGCTGATATCCATACTTAAGCGTATTTCAAGCACGTTGAAGGAACACGGTGGGCGCTTTCTATGTCGCGTCCAAGAGCCACCAAAACGAACCCCCACGGTTTCTTCACAATAAAAAGTTTCTAGTATACTGCTTTAATACAAAGGCGAGCTATGAAAAGAAATACTTTATCGAGAATGTCGATATATACAGTTTTGAAATAAATAAACAATGCCAAGAAAGGGTTTTCCTGGGGCGATCCACTGAGTACAACGTTCTGTTTGGTATTCGTGCGCGTAGCATGAAATATAGGCTCCCGTGTTGATCTAAGAGAGGCGAAAAACAACAACAAAAACAACAACAACAAAAACAGGCGATTGAAACAAAATCCACCACATGGCTTTTGCAAAGGAGTTCATACATGGCCGAAATATCTTCTCACAGTGAAGGCCTGGCGCATTTGGTCGCACTGCGACAGTTTGAAAGGATGAAATTGAATTTCGTGGCAGCAAACACGAGCGCACAAAGGCAACAAAAAGGCCGCGCGATCAATGATAGTCAAGACGAAGTGAAGATATTCCTGAATAAGATATCCGAGTCGACATGACGGCAACTATGAAACCCGTTTTGTCGTTATACAAACGCGAACACATTCCATTACTACCTTCCACGGCACAGATCGCCTGTAAAGGGTGCACCGCCACACATGCAATAGCGATGCGGGTATGCCCAACTCCAGGACAAAAAAACATACGTGTCCGACATTGCGTCGGATAGAGAGCTGCGGAAACGGGGGACCGAGGCCCGCCCATGGAGGACGCCACCCACTAGATAATTTACTCTTTCCTCTTTATCCGCAAACACGCGACTCGACTAAGTACTCTTCATAGAAAACGCACAAGCAGTCATTAACGCATCGCACGGGGGCGCAGGTGTTTTCATTACGGAGTAGCGCGAGTCGCAGCAGTTAGGGGAGAAACCGGGCGGCGATAAACCGTCCTCGGTACGCGAAAACCTACCCGGCGCTTGCGCAGCAATCCCCCCTGCATCATAGCGCACTTGCCAGGCAGATACACGCGCAGCCCAAAACTGCGCCCACAGCACATTCCAGACGGTTTAATCTCCGGAAACGTACTGTCACCGTGCTCGGGTTGGGAAGGGGGTAGAAAAAATAAACAAAATTACAAGACCGGCAGCCGAGTCACTAGCGGCACTTGCGACATAAACGAGGGTGACCGCGGGGGAACGAGAGCGGATACACGGAACGGCAGGAGCCTCCACTGGACTCCACGGTCGCGGAGAGAGGCCCCCAGGCTACGCTTATTTCTCCAAAGCTTTTCCAGCTAGCGCGTTGGCGCAGCTTCCCTCTCCGGTGTCGAAATGATGACGCAAACAGGTAGCCAGCGAAGCGGCACGGGGTCGCGTGCGCCCGTGCGATAACGGTATGTTCGCGCTGGGCGCGAGATAGTCTCGCTCACCGCCACCCAACGCAGCTGCTGGTTGGCTCTTTTTTTTTTTTTTTTTTTGGTTCGCTTTGGAGCGCCCGCATGACCCGCATTTCCGCAAAGCGTGGCCCAACGACAACACCAAAGAGTGTGGCGCAAAAAAATAGGAGGCACGCAAATAAAGAGAGAATTATGAACGACCAAAGAAGAAGGCGATATCTGGTCAGGGAAACGCAAAAAAAAAAAAAATACAGAAAAAGAAGAAGGAAAACGCGAATGGGCTGGAGTGCAGTGAAGGTGAGGAAATAACGTATAGCAAGCTAAAATGAACTATTAAGCAAAGCTCTACGAGTGAACGAAACAATTAGGACTCGCAAAACCATACGGTACGGCCATATAGTGACAGCGAGACAAATTATGACAGATAAAGAAAAAAAAGAAAGAAGGAACTTAACGCTATAATTCACGCACCAAGAGAGAGAAACGGCGATAAAAGAATAACTGCATGGGTGGCCACACTGCACGCACTGAAGGAAAGCAAGCAAGCAAGGAAAGCGTAGTGTTTAATGCCTACAGGCTGAAGGTAGAGGAAGCTATGCACAACAGGGGTGCTATAACGTAAAGATATTCCAAACTTTTTTGTTCCAATTCTGCAATTAGTCCTCGGGGATTGGTCGAAAACATTTTTTTTAGAAAAGCCGATCTTTGCCTATCTGTCATGCGACATCACGAAAACCGCGATAGCTCCCAATGTGACATGACATGTACACACTGATTATGCATGATTCGAACGAATAAAAAGATATTTCTGATTCAACGCCTTTACGCCATTAATCATCTGCTATTGGTGAAAAGGTTTCAGGCTGCACCCACTTCACCTGTTTGTCACACGACGTCAGGAAACCGCGAGAACTCATTGCGTCAAAGTTGAAGATGCATTATCATGCCGAACAAAACTGGATTTTTTTTCTGAATAAAAGGAGACTGCCCCGTTCCGAAAGGAATAGAAGATAGCTGCCACCGATTGCTCAGGCACGAGCTACTCGCATCTGCTGGACAGCATGCATGGTTTTACGTACGTATAACAAAATATTTTGGGTGTCCGTGTAACGTTATCGAGCCCTTTCGCCACGTATACGACATGCGACATCACTCTGCCAACTCTTTTTTTCTAAGGATCCGTTTTAGTGGCATCTTTAACTGTCCGTTGCACGCCGCCGCAATTTTAGACAAGCCACCGCAAGCTATGTAAGGGAAAGCGGACCAATCGCAGGCGCTGGCACCTCCCTTTTCATCTGGTTATCTATTTTAGGTGCGCTGGCTCGGCCCAATGGAAACCCTCTCCACTTGAGCGTGCTCCTCGCCTCTTGTCAGCCAAGTATATAAGAAAGACCGCTCAATGTAGGCAATGTTATTCGTTTTGAAGGCAAACGAAAGTGACCAACCCATAAATGAGGAGAGCGTTTGACTAGGCTGTTGAGGCAACGCTGCGGGTCACCGCCCGATGCTTGCGTCGGCGATTACGTAAATTTGACGTCAAGAGATTGGAATGAAAACGTATTGGAATAGTTTTACGTTATAGGGCCCCAGAGCGCGCTCTATTACACGCCAACAGCATCGATTGCTTTCTTCTCACGTGGTTTAGTGACTAGAATAGCAGCTCACTTCTTCCAGCCGGATTTACAAGAGAGAGAAGGCGCTAAGCACAAATGAAAAAGATGGAAAGCACTAATGCAAACAACAGAAAGTTTGTTAAAGGAACGATGAAACCGAAACAAAGAAGTCATAATTAAATAAAGCGTTCCCTGCACACACACATAAACAAACGTAGAAATAAAAACAGAAGGTGGGGATTGGAGTAAGCAAGAGAAGAAAATGCGAGGAAATGAGTCAGAACGAGCTCAGTCACACCACTGTGGTTGAGAGATACGTACCGCGGCTTAAGAAATGCGTAGAACAGTAATTCTACGAAGTGCTCACCCTTGACACAGGGGTAATGGCGTGGCCGCTAGCGATTAACGTGACGGCTTGTTACGAAAGCCTGCGAGAGCGATGGTGGGCAAGCACTAACTTCGGTAACTCACTGTCTGCTCGCAATTAGCGTGTTCTGACAGACCACGTCGCGCTAATACTATCACTGTGTTTTTCTTTTTTCTCTTCTATTCGACTGAGTGCGAGAAGAAAGATTTACTTGATCATTTCCATTCAATTATATTTTGTGCGCAAGTATAGCAACCGTGTAGGGCCAACATAATCCGCTTATTTCTTCGACTGTCGCATGCACATAGGTGCACACGTTTCGGTGACACAATGAACAGTACTCACCGAGATGATGTGGGACAAAGATGCGCAAAGCGACCGCTATCGTGAAGAAAAATGTGTCTCACATGTGGAGAAATAGCCGTCTAAAGGCTAGGCAGTGACAAGAAAGAAAGAAAGAATAAAGAAAGAAAGAAAAAGAAGACGAAGAATCGGTCAAGAGCTTTCATGTGCCCTTTAGCAGCGGTCTTCACTGTGTTTAAGCACACAGTCATCTTTCCTAAGGCCTTGGTACCTAAGGTAATATTTTTTTTTCTTCAGGTTCGGTGATTCGCTAGAACGAACCACAGGTCTTAACAGGCGATAATGAAGGTCGCATAAAATTAAGAATTCAGTGTTATAAGGCCGCACTCCCTTTCAACGGGGATGCTCGCAATGTTGCAGGAGGGCACAGGAGAACTGCAAGAGTCGGCGGTCCCAATTTGCAGGCTAGACCAAGACAGAAGCCTTCTTCAATTTTAGAAACAGAAAGCGAGACAAATCTGTTGAAATCCATCGACGAGTAAGGCTAAGAATTCTGACATATGTTCGCACGCACAAAGAAAGAAAGAAAGAAAGAAAGAAAGAAAGAAAGAAAGAAAGAAAGAAAGAAAGAAAGAAAGAAAGAAAGAAAGAAAGAAAGGAAGTACGTAATAGGAAAGGAAATGCCGAAATTTCTATATTACCGTCAAAAGAAAGAAATTCAAGTGTCATACAGGGGGGTAGGTTAGAAGCTATAATTCCTTAAGTTTCCTTTTTCTTTAAATCATGTCTTGCGTATCCAGCGTCAAGTAGCCGTTGTATTAAATGTAACAAACTGCCACTCTGAGTAATCACGAATCTCTAATCTTTACGTTTTGAATAAGTTCCACGATAAAACGATATAAGTGTCTGGCGCTTTCAGCTGAATACAATTCGTCAAACAGACAAAACAGCTAGCTAGTCGATTTCTTAAAAGTTATAAAAAGACCGGGCAAAAGAGCAAGCTCTTGTAGGGAACGTTCCTCGAACACACCAAAGGCCATACAGAGAAAATAACGCAGACGCACTGGAACGCGCTCTTGTCATTGGACGTAAGTGTCCATATAATCAAAATAGGTAGACAAGGAAGCCCCTCAAATGAAACACCCTCTACTTGCTAATTATAGTACTTCCGCTGAAAGAATGAAAGAAATGAATGAAGGAAGGGGGAAAAATAGACCGCGGTACACAAAGCTTGAAAAACCAATTGGTATGTGCGGCTCTTCAGACAGCATTTACATCCAGTATCCCGAGCAGGAACTAAAAGAAAGGACAGATTTGCAAAGCCTAGATTCATTCCGACTTGAAACTTAAAACCTCAACGGTTCAGCGCCGCACTTCTCGGGAGGCTCTGTGTGTCTTGTGGGCCAGCCGTGTGAGCCGGCTCAGTTTCATTCGCGCGCCTTCGACGCAGTGTAGCGAACAGCGCCAGTGGCTGTTTCGGCACCTGGCTCCGACGCCCGTGGATACAACAGTTGCAGAAGCGCGGCACCCACCTAGCTCGCTCGGAAGGGTGATGGATACAGAGAGGCGGTTAGTGTGGGAGGAAAGCAGGAGAACGGGGGGGGGCGGGGGGGGGGGGGGGCGTTTGAAGGAAAGGCGCACATCCGAAAGGCCCTGCCCCCCCTCTCTGCAGCACGCCACGCCGGTTGCCCCTCCAGCGACGGAAGGAAGAGGAGAAGAGCCCGGGCGAAACTACCATTTCGAGCGAACAACGGCGCACCTGCGTCCCCGACACGAAAATGCGCGATATCCAGCCCGCTGATTGAGGCGGCGACAGTGACGCGAAGCGGCGAGGCCCGGGGAGAACGCGCTGCAGCAGCAGTGATGGCGCCGAAATCAACACTGCAGCCGGCCGGCATATAGACGTGCAGGCCTAACCGAGGCAGAAGTAGAAAGGGAGCGAAGATGGGACGCAGAAAACAATGCGGCCGTGGAGGAGGACGACAACAAGGGAATCGCCTGCCGCGGGAGAGAAGGAGCGCTATACCAAAGAACGCAAATAAAAAAAAAAAAGTGCACCGGGCGTCGGGATCGGAAACGAGACGGCGTTGCGCCGACCCGAAACCCCTGATTAGGAGCAGCTGCTGCATTGCGGTTCTGTAGTCGGGACGATCCCGCAGCCCCGAGGCGATAGATGGGGGCACTCGGAGCACAGGCACACAACTGCCGCTGCCGCCGCGCCACATACACGCACGGGGCGCCGCTATATGGGAGCGCGCCCGATGAGCCACCGAACAGTGAGCGGCCGAATGCAATGAGCCGCAGCTTCTCTCGTTTCCCGCAGAGCTGGTATCTAAACAAACATGGGACAGGCAAACAAAGACAGGCAACATTTCAAACGAACCAATATGATTGCCTTCTTTTCGATAGCCGCTGCTATTACCTTCTTTTTTTCTCTATCTTTCTGAGAGGTTCGCAACGTTCGTTAGGACGCATTGGAGCAGCGTTACAGGCGCTATAGGAACGGTTTTCAATGTGCCTACTGATTAACAAGAAATCAAAATAACGGTAATTGTGACAGAACAAGAAGTGATGAGAAAACTGGCACTGTAGAGCGCAGCTGTTCGTTTCTGCGAGGAAGCGTCAAGTAGGCATCGCGCAGCCGCCCCAGCTCGGAGGCGCAAGTCATTCCGCCCCAATGAGGCCTCGCCGATGGGGCTATCAGGCGCCCCGTTTCGCCGCAACCAACGCATGAAGCACAAACGAAACGTTACGAAAGAGGACACTGGCTTCAAGATGGCACAAGAGAGCACTCCGGGGATCATTACAGCAGCTAGACACCGCCGCAAGCACCAGACGCATCGATGGGGAAACCAATCGAACCGCCAGCGTGCCGCAGTAGTGGTTAGGAATTTAGGGCATTGATCGGCCCACCGCGCCATTTCGGTTTTGTCCCTCGGGCAGCTGCGCCTTAATGCCGACAAGAGTGAGAGAACGCCTGCCAGAATGTTAGGCCAAACGTTAAAAAGACGTTATTCAAGCTAGACAAAAATCCCAGGTTTTCGAGCCAATTGTGTAGCCAACTTGCACAAGTGTGTGTATATATATATATATATATATATATATATATATATATATATATATATATATATATATATATATATATATATATATATATATATATATTAATTGGACATGTACATCAATCCAGCATATTTGATATGTGTCACCACATCGGAAAAAACGTAGCAAAAGAACACAGATATTTAGATGCCAGAATATTTCTGGCTGATGTTACAGCAGTTCAATGCGAATGGGAGGTCACCGAGAAAAGAGATTCGGAAAACGTGAAAAAGAAAACTTCCCAATTTCTTTGCCATTTTAACATGCGGACAATTACAGCCACCAATTTATTCGCGTTTTTTCTTCTTCTTGCGCTAATACAGAAACCCTTCTGTGTATGAGCAATATTCTGAAAAAGTGCCGTTGTTACACTGCAAGCACACTCTTATACATGCCTATGTAGAACAGCCTTTAGGAATTTCCTTCTTTCTATATTCCCATTTTCCAGTGTACGGCAGCAAGCCGGATATTCTTTTCCAGTTATTCTCCGTGCCTTTTGTCCTTCTTTTGTCTTTTCTGTATCTAAAACAACCCCCCTTTAAGCGTATAAATAACTATTTCACTACACAAGTAGATGGGATGGAAGAGAGGAAGGGTAAGTTCCATAGTTTCTAACCTCTACTAAGGGAGAACGCCACACACACACACACACACACACACACACACACACACACGCAGAAGAAAAAAAGAAGAAAAAGAAGATGAAGGAGGACGAAATGTAACAACTAAACAAAGAAAAGCCTGTGTGTGTGTGGGGGGGGGATTATGAACTACACCTTGCTACCAGTGCGGAGCCCAGGAAGCTTATGGATCGGGTTAACATTTACGAAGCCGGAATAGAGTTCGGGAGGGCGAGTGAAAAATAAATAGGGCAAGTGAACTGGTAGAAGTACTTTCTGCACATGTCCCTCTAGTCTTGTCTCGTAAGTGTTTCTGCTATGCTTGCACTGCGTAGGAAACGATGAAAACGCAGCAAATAGAAAGAATAACGAAATCAAAAAATCGCAACACTCTTTGTCGATTTGTAAGAGTAAAAAGAAAAAAAGAAGTGAGGAATACATCCGGGAAACTAAACGTGGTTTAAAAGGCAATGCGACACGTACCACTGTAAATGGATTTTTCAGGTAGGCGATGCTGTTGACCTTACCCAGCCATTGTACGATAAGTTAAAAGATACATTTTGTCCGTCCCGGTCTAAGCCGTCATGCTTTCAGAGGAAGGAAGAAAGGAAGGAAGGAAGAGAGAAATGAGCGAAGTTATAAGCTAGCACGGTCCGATGTTATAGGAAGCGAGGTTCCTTGGCATCAAGGCAGGGCGAAACTGCCTGCACCGGCAGACCATGAAGGAACCATGAAGGAACGCCGACAGGCCACTAAAGGAAATCGTGAAAAATAAGTCTAACGTAGAGAGAGAGAGAGAGAGAGAGAGAGAGAGAGAGTAAAACTTTATCAAGGAAGGAAAGAAAAAGAGAAAAAGAAAGATAAAGAAGAAGACTACAGATAACACAACTGCCAGCTGGATGAATTCGTCTTGATTCATCTTTGAATTGACCTGTCCAGCACAAGAAACAACATGAACGATTGACAAGAACACACGGACAGCGTTCAGTTGAGCTGAGATTCAGTTGAGAGGCAGCGCTGTCCGTGTGTGCTTCTGTGTGGTCCCTGTTGTTTTTGGCGCTCGACAGGTCAATTCAAAGATGAGTAAAGAAGAAAGCAGCATATTAAGTAGAAGAAAACCCCCGAAACATGTGTAAACACATCAGGCCGCCGACAGCTGGCGAGAATGTTTACTTAGCAATCGCATACTACCTCCACATACCGCGCCTTATGGCCGCGGGCCATCGGAGACGCTTCGGCATACTTGGATCAAGAGAGCTGACATTGCGCTAGAAGACGCACTAAATCTGCGTCCAGCCGGTGAGCTCGCATCGTGAGTGAAAGTTTGACAAATAAAGAACAAAAAGTCTGACGACGTGGCTGTGATACAAATTGCTAGGAAAAGCTTAGGAGAACCCAGACGCCACAGACAGAAATGTATTTCGTCCCCAGTTCGGCACGCGGTTTTGGAATGAAGTGGAACGGCCCATGTATGCGTACTTCCCTAATGTAATGTACTGTAGCAAATTGAACGTTGAGCAGCTGTGGCAGAAGAAAATAAAATAACAAGAAATCATGTTTCTGCTGATGCTGTGGTGCCGAATTCACAAAGCTTTTCATTCGTAAACGTTCCTTGTATTTCACTGAAATTTGCTTTTAGAAACAATGTAGCTAAGATATTTTTGTGAATACGGGCCTTGGTCCCAAAGCTCCTGCTCCTGAGGGTACCTACTCACGCAAAAGGCCACTCCTGTACTGTTGTTGTATCGGGTCCGAAATACAGGCTCACCCGAGTTGCTACACCCGGACGGCCCGCACATGCGATAACATGCGATCACTATACAGGGTGTCTCAGCTAACGTTAGCCAGGTGGACTTGCCGGACATGGGGCAAGACGAGGGAGTCCACACTCCAGCCACGGTGGCCGCTGCTCGGTCGGCGGTGTTGTGATTACAGCAATGTCATACTGACTCCGTCGAAACTATACAGCACGTGGACACTTAAAAGGCAACTCCGGCGATTTTTCGATGTCTACTGATCTTACTAAAATTTTGAATATATGTTCTCTTCTGCACTCTGATTATCTGTGCGGAACTATATGGTTGCAAGTCGTTAAGTTTTCCTCAAAATAAATCTTAAAAATTGGTTGCGTTCCCGACTCATGACTTTCTACTGGCCACCCTGTGTTTGTGACGTCACAGACTACACCGTCACTGTCGCTAAAATCATCGCTTAAATCACCGCTGTCTAGCTCGGGAATTCTGTAAAAGCGCCGTGTGTGGTCAGGAGACATCACCAGCTTCGCTTCTTTGGTGTTAGCGCCACGTGTACTGCGTGTTTAGCATGCGTTCTGCGTGTTTGCATTATGCCAGTGTAGGATCTGACGTCATTGACTCATCGTGAGATGACACGAAGCAGCTGCCCGTTTCGGTTTCGGTATCTCGTTTATTGGTTATATAAAATTATTGATGAATCTCAAAGCAAATTGAACCACCCTACCGATGACAGGAATGTCATTGCCATTTGCAATTGACAACATCCTAATGTGGTTACAAAAACGCCGGAGTTGCCCTTTAAGCAGAGCCCTGCAAGACCATGGCGATGTAAGAAACGCGCGCCAAGTTTGATGCCAGGAAGTCTGGCAACGGTATAGAGGCGATGAGTTCGCACTGCAATATAAAACCGCACAATGTGTCTCCGCGCAGCATGCGAGTGATACAGCAAGATTTTCACCCGTACTTCGGATGCCTTAGGAGTGGGCAAAATGCGATTAAAGCCGTCGTTATAAATCTATGGTTACAAAAAGATATATAAGCGAAAAACAGATGAAAGAAGATAGACGGAAAGGGAGACAATAACGAGAAGAGGTGGGAAAACGACTGGGCGAGCAACTGGCGAAGGAGAACAATAGCGTTATTAATAACGACACCAGATAAAAGTACTACATAAAGCATATATATATATATATATATATATATATTTACAGAGATGGCAAAAGGAAACCGAGCAGCCCGCCACCACCAGAAGGGGGCACAACGCCAGCCCAACTTTTCAGGAAGGAGGGCGAAACTGAAATCGAAGAACCGCGTCAAGAAAATCGAACTCGTACATACTGGCCCGACAATGAGTCTTGGCCACTCCAATGAACGGTCAGCAAGTTTTCCCTCCCCCGTTATCCCCTGCTCTCCAATGCCTGAGAGGAAAAAAAAGGTCACCATAGAAGTTTTGGTCATAAATAGCCGGGAAAAAGAAGTTGCAGGTCTGTCAACGCGAGGCCTCGGAATTGCTGCCCATTTCCAGAAGACGCTCTACCGTGTTCGCGGTCAAGTTGGCCTTACGGGCTTTGAATATACATATTGAATATATGTCCTATTGAATGGAGCCGTTTCGCTGAAAGCCTCTCATTTCAATTGGTAGAGAAAGCCGCTCGCAGACTGCGCAATAAATTTGCTGGTCATAGCACCGAGGGGCTTTCACAGACTCTCTTCGAGAAACATACGCTCCCCCCCCCCCTCCCCCCCCCCCCCCCTTAACCCTGTATTGTGAGCTTGGAACAGTGGAACTCATGCGCAAGCAGCGTCGCGCTTCGCCGCATGCCCCGCTTTCAGGGCGGCCGCTCGCGGCGCGTGTTCATCACTGCGTGAGTCGGCTGTCAGCTGCATTCGCCCGTCCTTTCTTGTGCGAAACGATCCCGCCGACGACGGCGGAGGAGGAGGTGGAAGGAGATCTAGGCCGACTTCGCTTCGTTTCGCTCAACAAGGCTCCCCTACCCTGGTGGTCCCCATCCCGAAAGTTTCCA